>NC_059997.1:4614732-4920714 GCF_912999745.1 Papilio machaon
TCCTGTAAGTTTGAATTATTGAACATTTTCTTTGCACTGATTAACACATAATTATTAATACAATCTATTGCCGCGATGTGGCTTACCACACACAAGTTCATTAAAACAAGAGAAATCGATGGCAAAGAGCAAGAGAAAATATAATAGTAGAAAATGTTTTATTGGTGACAAAGACAAGTGAAATTTAATACATTTAACATTGTTAAGTTGTGTCAAGTTTCTTTGAGATTAAATATAAGATCATTAACACCATCTCTCTATCCTTGTCTCACTTCATATTGGTTGGTGCACCAGTTTTTGTCTACCAGGTTGACCTATCCCTCGTCACAGTCGTTCACACAACGTACACAAGGTATTGAAAATTATCATTAAATACAGTTAGTTTCGACTGATGAGCAATGATCTGTCCTGACCCACTAACATCATATGTACCGCTATGTACACCTACACTCAGATCTCGTTCAATACACATAATTCAGGACAGTTAGCGACTGTACAAACAAAATAGCCACCGCTTTCAAATTGTAAAATGTCACTGTCTAATTATGTCAGGACATTATTTTTTACTTTCATTAAAAAATTACTACATTACAAGGAATTTTACCTAAATTCAAAATTAAATACTTTGAATTCTTTAATACTTTTACACCGTTTTATGTACATATAACGGTGAAAGCATTTTCAAGTTATAAGTAAGTAATAAATTTTGTCAGCAAGGACATTTATACGCCTTTTAATTTGAAATCTATTAAAAAAGGTAGAATCAAAGAAAAACTGCCAATTTATTTTGCGTGAAATCTGGTAGCAAAAGCGCCTTCTATACAAAGACAACTCATTAGTACTCTTCGCTTCTTAACAAATGGTGTAGGCGCTTGCCATTTACAATACAAAGCATTTAATGATACTTTTATTGATTTTTAAATATCATTTTATATTTTTCTAATTAGGTACATAATGCTCAAATCCTAATACAAATGTTATTAAGTTTCATCTAGTTTTAGACTTTAGCTAAATTTGAGTTAAATATTGTTGTCACGGTTTATTTAATTTAAACATAATGTTAAATAAATCAAGTCATATGTTGACCTTATGTTTTTACTAAATAATATAAATTGACATATAATTTATATAAGACTCGCAAGTCAGTTGTCACATTGACAATAACTCGAGGTACCTCGGAAAGGCAAAGCTCAACAAAAACAACGAAACATCAGACGGTCTTTGCGTGGCACAAGCAATACGTGAGCTCGTTATTATACCTGCCATGATACAAGAGGAACGTTGTAATAATTAAGAAACAAACGGTTCTGTATCACACTAAAATACCTGACAAATCATTCAAGTTCGTGACATTTTATGCGTTTTAAAGATGCAATTTGAAAAAGATCACATGATCATTTGCCATATAATAAAAATAATTATAAAGAACAAACTAGCACTTGACCATGAAGCCGTGCTGATTGATAACATCGATCGATAGTAACAAAAACTTTTTTTTTTATGATTCGTCTACACTACGATTGAATAGGATCGTATCCAACTCATCATCTATACAATAAGTATCATTTGGTAATGTGAAGTATGTGTATTTATATACGTGTGCATATGTGTATTATACACTCGTTTACAGATTCTCATGTACGTACTCGCACCCATAGCTACACTATAGGTGCGAGTACGTGTCGCGAATCGTACCAGCTCCGCCGGACTGTAAATCAACTTTTGCAAATATAAAAATGAACACGACGTGAGCGTTGCTGTGTGTAACTAGTCCCCTTCGGCAAAAACTAATTTAAAACAACCTCGAGCTATATACTTTTTTGTGTACAGGACGAATGCGTTCATAAACGTCAATATTTTTCCTGACATTACACCTCAACTTCTTCAAAAATCTTCGTCACATTTCAGTAAATTCTATTAATGTCTTGATGAAAATCTTTCAACAACATCGATTTTCATAGTTTATCGACTGACAGACATGCGGACCTGATAAGGATGTCTTTGTTTTACAATTTTTTAAAAGATAAATATAAAAGATATTTCGATCGACCAGTCTTTCAACATTGAAATACATTAACACAATTTTCTTGAAACTTTCCAATTCTGTGAAAGCTCAAAGAACCTTAGCAATTTAACGACTTCAGACATGTTCAAAGATTTAGAATTAAAATTCGAATACATACATACTTCCATAAGAACAAACCTGTTAAGGTCATGGCATTTTTACTGCGTTTTTTGTCTATCGTTCGTACGGTGTATTGAAAACTTTTTTGCTTCATAATATCTGATGACTCATTGTAGCTAAGTATCGATGAATTTAAACAGTCGAATACTAGTTTTAACATAGTTTGATCAACTAAATTAGATGACTCTCACCATTAAATTGTTTTACAATTGCTGAGAAATAAATTCGTGAGATCAAGATCAAACGAGTGGTTGGTTTTGACTTCAAACTGAATAAAATCAAAATGGTATTAAAATCTAATAAATATTAAACAGTTTAACTTATTAAATGGTTTATGCGAAAACCAAAATATTAACCGACGAAAATGTTGAATATTTGTATAAATACATGATTTAAGTAAATTTAATACTGAAATTTAGTCTTCTCTTAAGTAACAACTAAAATTAACAGCCTTCGCCGACAAATTCAATTCCTAACATAACCTCATGGTCCAACGAAAACAACTACACGTCGTAACCTTCGAGATGTTTCAAACAACATTAAAAAGAACAAAAACATGAAATGTGAAATACAAAAAATATGGCGGGAACGTTGGCCAAAACCGGATTATTATTGCATAAGGCCATGCACATTCGGGCACCACACAAGCCCGACTGAGGGCAATGACCCATCGAACCTGTCTTTTCGTGAGGCGCAATGTTTTGCAAATTAAAATTCAATCAAAATTATATTACTGCGGTACTTAAGAGTGTTCTGATATTAGTAATGATAATGAAAACTTCCATTTTTATTTGAAGATATTACTCAAAAACTTTATTAATAATTTCAAATATGATTGAATAAGGAGAGAAAATAATAAATTTAATTATAATTCCTTCATGCTTTCTCTTGTATTGATAAACAAATAGAGGCACGGCATGATTTTATGCGAGGGACAAACATTTTATTAACATCTTTATCGATTTTAAAATTAAAAAAAATCTACTTTTTACAATTTATATTTCCTATTATTAAAAGTAAAACTATTAAATATCCTATGCATGCTTCATAGTATCGTAAGTTTATTTTTTTATTCGTATATCAAATTGTAATATTACAAACAGTTAAGTAATATATAATTGTTTAAACATCTCATTTAAAAATTTAGATTGCCAAGGGAAGGTTCCCGACAAGGCTACATCAGTGGCATTAATTTTAACTAACACTTACATCTTCCGAACTTCCTTAAAAATAACTTTAGATTTATTGCGATGATTTTTTGTCCGTCATTAGAAACCCAACTTGTTTTTAGTTATTAATCGTTTCATTTTATTTACTTAATTTATGAAATATGATTTAATGTTAATACGTCATACATAAATGAATTAATAATGAAATATTAATATTTATCATTTGACAGTAGCATCATTTGTTATTGTACAATACTCCTACATTACCTGAAGGTAAATAAGCAGTCGGCCGTCACACAATCTACATAAATTATCAAACTATTTCAGACGAAACTTGTCTTGTTACTACCGCACAAGAATAATATTAAATAATCCAAAGACAAATGAATTAAACGAATTAAGAGAACCTAATAACGCTGGCTTGTTTTGTTTCATCTTTTTCATAAGAAAAAAAGATATTAAATTAATTTAAAAAGATGCTTACTTGTAGTTATTTTCCTAGAAATCTTTAGATATTTTTAACGTAGGAATTTTATTTGAACGTGCATTAAAAAAAATTATGAAAACTGTTCAGTTCCGCGTAGTACGAATACTAAAAAGTGGAAAGAACAAGAGAAACATTTATATTCATATTATATGAATTTCTCACTTTCTTTCATATCTTGCATAAGCAAGACATGAAAGAAGAAAACTTTAGCGTTAAAATGATATCTCTATGTTATCATAGAGATATCATTTTAACGCTAAAGTTTCCTATGTGTTATCATTTACATACACTCGTATGTCTTTTTAAGAGAGAGAGAAAAGCTGCCTACATTCTCCTAATATTTATTTTTTTAATTCACTTTTTTTCTTCCAGAATTTTGAATAAATCAAATCTATTTCAAGTATAATTTTACTTGAAACGAAACATGACTCTTAATCTGAATTAATACTTATAATAAATACGTAAGAAGTAATTATAACCTTTCCATTATCGTATTAAAGAAAAAAAAACTTTCAAACACAGAAATTTTATATCGGAGTTCTTTATGACTTTATCGTGGTCAGAGAAAGTACTACTTAAAATGCTTTCAACGTATTATAGCATTTTAGTATAATATTTTAATCGACAAAATGTTAATGTTGCCTGATGATAACGCTTTCACGTTGGTGACCACATAGAAACATTTACGAAATGAGGATTTATACTTTTATATAATATGTTAGCTTAAAATGTGTAAGTAATTACTTAGATAACCTCTAACCTATCGCTAAGATGAACCATTGTGTCGATCGTACGTTTAAAATCAGCATCCTACAACTGCTATGAAAGTGATGCTATGAAGTCTCCAGATGTAAAGGTAAAAGAATATATGTAATATATGAATATTTTAATAATGTAGAATTAGTTGTAAAATTTTACTTTATTACTAAATATATAATAAAACTTTCATAATAAAACCGTCTGAAGGTCAAACGATAAAATCCCAGTGCTTAGGCTCGTTTTACTTATTAATTACTTTAATTTGATTGGCTTGTTTCTATATAACTTAGGACTTATCTACCAAACTACATATTTCAGATTAATAAAGCCCTTTATTCATCAAATCTAAGCTAAGTCTGTATTAAGTTTTGTTTATGTACGATTATAGTACATCTTTTTAAGATATAAGCATACGTACCATTAACAAAGGCACTTCCAAATGAATAATCTAATATATAAAATTCTCGTGTCACAATTTTCGTCACCGTACTCCTCCGAAACGGCTTGACCGATTCTCATGAAATTTTGTGAGCATATTCAGTAGGTCTGAGAATCGGCCAACATCTATTTTTCATTTTTTTTTTAATTGCGCGCGGACGAAGTCCCTGGGGACAGCTAGTTGTGTATAAATTATTGTTAAAGATGATAAAGAAGTATGCCATGTGACATCGTAACTGGCAATACTAATCATCATTAATGCTACAGACGTACTACATACCTGGATCCAAATTGCGACTGCGTAGAAGAAAATGTTAACTTAGCGATTTTAAAAGTATTTATCATGTTTTAAAAGTGGTAAAGCCAGCAACAACAAATACCGCGATCACAAAGAAGACAGCGGTGAGGAGTCATTCCGCGATTAGTCTGTACGTGCCGTAGGCCGAATTTTTTGTATTTTTTCTCATCCCGCCTTTTTTTCTATAAGGAAAAGATGGTGAAGGAAGGGAAGAGAATGTGATGGAGGAGGAGACCAACACCAGGACAAATATCCTCTTTCTGTGCATCTTCTCCTCTGTCTATGAAAGAAAGGCAACGCATATACAATTGCGGATGTCTATGGCAGCGGTTGCTTCGCGATTTCGACGAATTCTGGCCATTTCCTTGTTTGCCATGTTGTAATATAAAAAAAGAATGAAGTATATCATAAACAAGATATTGAATTCGACGTACTTGGCCTGTTAATATTTCGTGTAAGCTTGGCATCTGTCAAAGTGCCAGCCGCTTAACATAGGTCTATCTCAAGAGACTCGTAATACAAGGATAGCTGTCAGTGCCGCTATCGAATGCTCTTGTTATTTTACATCTAACCTTTTTCTTTATTATCCTTGTCTAAAACATAGCAATTGATCAGCTAAATTTTTTGTTGGAATTCGAAAAAGTCATAAAATTCTTAATGAGTCATTTCACATTTTGTTATAGAATAACAATTTTAGAAAAGCTTTAGAATTCCGAGATAAAGCATCTAAACCTAGATACCTACATCCACCATATCCACAATTAGAGCTTTAAAACTAATATCAGCCTGGAATCAATACTTTTATCAGATTTTTTGGCGAAATGATGATAGACTTACCGGTAGTGGGTAAGGCGAGGGGCGGTGTCCCATGGGCGGGAAGGGTGACATGCGGGGCTCCGGTGCCGGCATGGACACGCGCTCGGGCTGCGGCTGCGGTTGAGGTTGGGGCTGCGGTTGCGGCTGAGGCTGCGGTCTGATCGGAAGCCTCACGGGGCCGGCCAGCGGGAACGCGAACACTTGGGATTGCGGCTCAGGGAACACAGCCATTTGTCTGCAACAATCAGTCTATGTTAAACACTGGCATACGTAAACATGTTACAAAGAAAATATTGTTTACTTTAGACTAGTTCTTGATCACAGCCCATCTGATGAGTTCTATAAATATACACTAATTCGGTATGAAATTGATTAAACTGACTCATTATTACATATTACTTTAGAAAATATATCGAATCTTTTAAAATATTCGTCTTCAAAGCGGAACAAAATTATAGAAAGGTAATATTTATACAGAATTTCTTAAAAATGGAGACGATATTCATAAAAACATTGAAAAGATTTACTTCGAATTTCGGACTACATCAAAGAAAATTTGAAAGTAAAAAGATTCCAAAGCTGCTTACTCATTTGACTTCGACATTAAAAAGAACTCATTTCGTTGACATTTTTTTATATCTTTTATCTCTTGATACATTAATTTCTCGAAAGCTTAAATTTTAAGGTAAAAACAAGAACATAAAAATAAAGTGACACTTTGGTGGAGAAATAATTGGAATAAGTCTACTAACAGTGAGTTTTCATAGTGAACGTTTCGTGAGTGAAGATGCACGTAAACTACCTTAATTTATTTTTAGGTTCATTATTGGTAATATAATTTTGAATTTCGAACTTAACAACAGGAATGTAACAAAATAAAAAAAAAAAAACAATAAATACATCTAAAAGTAAAAAAACCACTACACTAAACAAAATCACTTGTCTTCTAGTCTAGTCTTGTTAATTTCAAATTTTTGATTGTCACATACTCAAATCATAGCTTAGCTTAGAAGTCGATAGGAATGCTATCAGCTTATCCATTAATTTTATTTACCTCGGTTCATCTCCTCCGTGGCAGATGATAGCGACGCGTTCCGAGTGTGCGCTGCGGGGAGCGAACGCGCCCAGGATGTTGAAGGGGAACCGTCTCTCCAAAGGCTCCTCTTGACGCCTCTCTACTACACAGTTCATACGGCCCCTGTAAACAATTACAAAAATAAGTATACTCAATTAAAAATAATCAAATGGTCAAGAAACCTCTGAAGGCCCCTCAGAATTGACGTGTATGTGCTGATGACAACTCAATAACAATTATACAGTTAAAAAAAAAAACTTACAAACTATTTTTTTTAAAAGAGACATCCTTTGTTATTTTACTTTACATAAAACATAAATAAATACGAGGGCGCCTATTAAAAGAATCGCCGTCAGCGTACGACCTCCTCTATTCCTTGTACGGGTAATTCATATTATACAAGTTCGCTTGTCACTACGTACAGTAGTCACAAGTAGCTGACTCACAAGGTAGATTCAATTACAATTTTTCATTAAATATATAAAGTGAAGATACTCTTTCCTACTTTTTATTGACCTATCTTCATGAGCGTACTTTGAAGCGATAATTAATACTGTAGAACTTACTTTTGGTTGTTGGCGAGGAAGGCTCCCGCGAGTTCGTCAAGGTCGAACTGTATGGGCAGCTTGAACATGGGCCTGATGGCGTCCAGCTCGTCCTCCTCTTCGGAGCCGTCGGACTCGGAGCTTTCGTCGCTACTGGAGTTCACTCCGTCATGTTTAACGTTGTCATCGTCGATTTTCTGCAATTATAATACTCATATTAACACGCTTAGTACCTTCATCCAAACTGTGTGACAAATTTTAGGAACGTGAGTTTTACTGATTTTAAATGCTGTCAGATTAATTATCCTACTACAAAAAGTCTTAGGATTAAGCACATCAGAAGTTTGGGCCAGGAAATGCATGCAATACAAAACTCGATTCATTCGAGAATGATTATCTCCGTAATTGTGGATTAACGTGGGCGAAGTACTTTCCGTTATTGAAGGAAGAAGCAAAACGAGCATTTCCTATACTCGTTCATCGAGCTATTATTTTGGTAGTTGTAAAACATCAAATGGTATGATAAAAACGAATGTAGGTAAGAAAAGAATGGCGAGACTGAATAATAACAGACAAGTTGCTGGTAAAATAGCTGTAATTAACTCGTTTAAATGATTAAAGAGCAAACCAGCAGCGGGTCGCCTACTGATAAGTGATCTGCCGCCCATGGACATCCACAACACCGCAGGAACTGCAAATGCGTTGCGTTCCGTTTTTAGCCTGATTTTACAAAATCCGTGAATTAAGCGGTATTTAGCGGTTAATAAATGAGGTGGCGTATAGTCGAATGTCCCGTTCTGTGCTGTTTACCCGCCACAATGCGCACGGACATCCTGCGCAAGACAATGCGCCGCGCGCTATTGTTCCACCGCCTCCCGTTTGTAAATAAATCCAGTATTCGGAGAGGACAGATAACTCATCACTCATTTTCCCTTTTGAGATTATATCAATGCAAGCAATTTTATTAATAATCGACCACCAAGTAGATTTTATACCTCTTCTTCTTACAAAGATCAAGCAGTTAACATATTAAGTACTACCTTGATGACTATGTATGACTATGTAGGTAATCTAAAGAGTTTAAAAATATATATTTAGTTCTTTATCAAATGACGGAAATGATGAAGTTAATAGTCTACTTTAAACGTGACGACTGGCGATTTATCTCGATCATGTTGGGACAATCATGAAGATTATCTCGAGAGATGTACGCTTTCTCAAGCACGAGGACGTGCGGGGGCGTGCAGAGGCGGAGGGGGCAGGGGCTAGTGAAAGCTGTGACGTCATTAGTTGCATAGGCCACGCACCATCGCGTGCACTTTACACCCGCTCATTTAAATTGTACAATGCACATTACGCAACGCGACAACACCGGCATTTGTAATTCCACGCTCTCGATTCAATCAGAAAATGAGCAAACCGCATGCTAATCACTTACTACCTCATTGTCTTTTCGCATGTCACATCGAAACGAATAGTTAAAATTATTGTTTAATAACTAACTGCAAGTCTTTAACAGACAAACGATTTCAGCGTATCGCAAACCAAATTATCTTTTTTTGAAATCAATTTCAGAGAGAGAATCTAAAAATTAAAAAAAATCTGTGTCACTTGTGTTTTGCGAAAACAATATTAGTCACGCTCTCCTGCATACCTCCTGCATACCTCCTGCATACCGCCTGTTAACCGCTATCGTAACCTAGAAGTGAATTTGTTTACACTTTTAACACTTTAACGACTGCGGTCCTGCTATACTAAAAACATTTTTGTAAAATTATTCTTTTGTTTATAATAACCTTATAAGGAACTAATTATATTTGACTAATAATACTTTCGTCTGTAAATTACTTTATTCTTTACAGACGTTTTCTGGCCATCTGGAGTAGAACAAAGTCTTCAGATAAATACGGATGGTATCATAAAATATAGACGTAAATCAAAACATTGTAAGAATATTTAATGAATGTATGCATTAAATGAAATGTCAACAGTTCAGGTCATGTCAGACAAGATAATCGCCTTGAGGCTTCTCTAAAGTGTTGAATAATGAGAAATGCTATATCTGCTCACTTTCTCTTAGTTCAGATCGACACGATGACCTTTAGCTGTCGGAAATGTAAACGAAATTATCTCTGATTGTGATGTGTTAAAAATACTACTTACTTTCTCGTGATTTTTCTCAGTATCAATGGTCTTTATATCTACATTCAGCGTCATTCGAAATATGAAATTATTAGCCTCATTACATTATCATCAAGTGTAATAAGTTTCCAAGATAACATTCATTTGATCAACGAGTATATGTGTATCATGCCAAGCTCATTTATCAAAACACCAGGTACTAACGGGAATTCCAACCAAATCAAACAAACAAAAAAAAAATTGCATCTTGTGATATATCAAACATCTTGTTACCTGTAATTTGTCTTCGTCGATCTTCGACTCGGCATGATTCAAGGGGTCTTCCTTGATATGACTGTCAGATTGCGGTGCCGGCGCAGGCTGCGAGCTCGAATGCAGGCTGGAAGCCTGCGGCGGGTCTGCGTGCAGCGCGTGCGCATTCGCTATCGGTAACGGCTCATCCTATAAACAATAAAATATTCATACATTTATAAAAATTACAGTACAGTAGGAGTTGCAATCAGATTAGTGTTAAATAAAGCAGTTCCTTAGTTTAGATTTCTCATATTTATCATCTATTAAATACCTACTATACAAAATTAAATCTGCAATAGAATCTTACAATAATTGTTTGGTAATATTTCAATAAAATAATCCTTTTGTATTCAATAGTGGTGTAGTCATGACATGAGACGTGTTAATAACTTTATAAGGAACTAATGACATTTAACTGATGGTAAAAATCCTTAAAAATTGTTTAATAAAACCTTGAAGAAGAATAAACCAGGAACGTCCATCTATAAAGGAGATTTGTTAGAAGAATAATAGGCTAGAATAGTAGAAAATAAAAAAGAAGTTGTTGAAAATGGAAGATGAATCCGAATTAAACCAAGGACCTTTAAGTTAAGGTTTTAATCATAGTTAGAGAATACGTTACAACATTTAATAGCACATAAAAACCGTCTATTCAAAACGTTCATTTTGTGAGTAAAAGATGACACGAGCTAACTCATCGCAAAATGGCGGCTGCATGCATTAGCTTACGTAACATTAGAGACATTTAAACGGTATATTTGCAGGCACAAACATGCGGATTACTGTTCATCATTGTCCAAGTCAGTTGCAGTTCTCACACGGAACAATGTTTGCAACTTGAAAAAACATTCATTTATGACAGTTGCAAGGTTAATTGCAATTGCGCGCAATTAAGACATTTATATGTATTACGATCAACGAATTTAACGTTTACGAATTTTTAATAACACCTGGAACAATATGGAATAAATATTGCTTGAACTTCACTAGTTCCATGTATAAAACAATAAAATAAATAAGTAAACGTTTTTTTTTAAGGAATTGACTTTATTTTATTTATATTATTTATTTCTCTATTCACATATTCAATATAATGAAAAACTTCACTAACGAATATTCGTTCTACTAATCTAAAATATTGTAAAACTAACAACCATTGCTTATGACCTCAATTGGTTGTCAATCGGTTAAAAATCAAAGCATTATTTTCGTAACCGCATCTATTTAGACATTCCTAACAAGTCGTCTAAAAGATATTTATTCCTTTATCATGACTTCAAACTATATGGTTACAAACGCATCTTAACTTCTCGTGTTTCTTAAAAGCTTCTTGAGTTTTCGCATGGCGATCTTTTGAAACAGATTGATCTTCAAAGGCATATTAATATTCTTATAATAACAAAGGAACGTTCTTTATAACTAACATAAAATACTTCTTAGTGTTAAAAAATTACTACTAGTTTTATTGATATAAAATATGGAAACATTTAATCAAAAGGTAAATTAGTTTTATGAAACTGATGTCTGCTTTTGACTGAACGTAACAAGTTATAAATTGTTTAGGAGCAACACTCGACATATTGAGAGGGTTTCATTAGAAGTATGAAAATTTAAGTTAACCCTTTAGGTACGACTATGATTTTGAAGGACTAAAGTGAATTCGCAGGGTGATTGGGTAGCACTAAAATTATTAAATATATATATATAGCTGTCAGTCGGTGATTTTATCATACCGCTACCTGATGGTTTATAGTTGATTTAAATGTGAGACGGTTCAAATGCAAAACAGACGTGAAGCGGTGTCAAGTAACGGCGGTCAGCCGAGCGGGGAATGTTCGCGAGCGCCGTTTGGATAGAAAACACCGACGATTACGTAGCCTCGCCAGTCGCCACGTCGCCTCACAATTGTCGCATTGTGCGCCGCCACTACACCCACCACAACAACACTTTTTACATCATTTACGAAACGATCATTGCCGTTATTACCTCTAAAGTCGAACATTGCGTGATAACAAGGAAACTACCTACAGCCCGATTTAAAAATAGTATCTTTAAACGGTGCCGACACCACATTAGTTACGTTTATTATGGACAACGTTCATAATTTATTGTTAAGTAAAATTATTTCATAAAGTTAGAATAGCACAATACTGGGGAAATTACACAGCGCCTCTATTAGAGAATTGTGCACTAACATCTAATTTTGTTACGTATGATAAAATATTATGATTACTTTGACCACTGCTTGAATAATATGTCTCTTATTTCAAATAGCATTAATAGGTTCAGTTTTGTGATCAATTGCGTTTAGATTTAGTATAACTCTATCGTTCACATCATCTATTTTCCATGTCTTCGTTCACATAGACTTCTCAGTATGAATTACTGACTAGCCAAGAAATTCTATGTAACTTTCAAATGCGTTTACAATTCTAGGACTTGATATATCGATTTCTACCAACGTAATGCTGCATCTTGATTTTCACAAGGAGAATTAAGGAAAACTAAAGTTGTAAACTGTAAGTACCTATACAATACTTAAGTAGGTTTGGTTATAATACGATTTTGTTATTCTTAATTTTCCTTTATTAGTTATGTTCTTTTCCGTCGCTTGAATTTGCTTAAATGATTTTCTTAAACTGACCAATAACTTTTTGTAATTTTTTTGTAAAATACTATATGATTTTTTAATATGTAAATTCAAAGAAGAGTAAGAAGTTTTGCTACATATATTAAAATTTAAAAAGTAATACGTTCGAATTGCAAAAAAAAACTGTAAATTAAAAGTATGTAAACTCTAGGTCATATAATGAGCCAACATGGAAATTAACCTTTGTAACAATTCATTTTAATTGTAAATTTATATATTTGCTAATGTAAGCAGGGTTGGGCTAAGTCATATGATTTCGAACAAATATATGAATTAAAACAAATAGTTAAAAGTGCGAATACTAAAAAAAATATTTTAATAAAACAAAACACAACGACCCACCAACAAACTCTTGTGTAATCTTAGAAACGGTTATGCTCCAAATAAAACGTTTATCAATTACGTCACATAAATTCAAACCAAGCATCAAATTAAGACAATATTATTCATATAAAATTATACCAAGCATTTCTAGATGGTTCCTATATTAATAAAACCAACTTAATGTTTTCATTTCGATTAAGTCGCTTGAGCAACCTTCGCGCCTGCGCTGTCACAATGACGTGACACCTTGATATTTTTTTTCAGTTGTATACAGGTAATAGTTAAGTGTAAGGTTCACAGATTAAATATTACACGAGATTAATAATTATCCAATAGCGTGTCTGTACGCGCGGGTTGTCGGATGTGCAGAAGAATCATTTTGTTGCGCATACGCGTAAAATAACCCATTTCCGTTTTCCCCAAGCATAACAGTAGTTATGCGCACGTGATGTGAACTAAGCAAAAACTATAGAAAATTACAAATTTAAACCTTCAATTGTATCTGCATAAACAAATCAAACCTTGTTGATAGGAGTTTTACATAAATTATTAAAAAAAATAACGAATTCTAAATAAATAACGAATAATAAATTCTTCAACATATAAGTTGTTTATATTTAAACTATGATTGAATTTATTATATCTAACAAAACACACAAACGTGGACCTAATCTCTGTGCTAGTGACAACTTCCTTTGAAATGTTGTTTCGAATTTTAAGTTTTGACTGTGATATTTTGATAAAAATATCAAGATTATGACGATGAAGATCCCAAGTAGGGTTGGCGACAGGCAGGAGGCCGGATGTAAAAACTTAAGGCAAAACTGTAAGGTTTATAAACCTTGTGTTCCGACCCCACATGGGTGACAAATGATGATCAAGATATATGACGATGTATTAAAAGTTTAATTATTAAATTCCGACGGACCCAAACTAGTCGGTACCGTCATAGGACAATCACAAGGGAGTTCTATAATTAATTTATTATGATGTCTCATGAAAGTTTAAACAATTTAGTTTAATTATTATTAAGTAACCAGAAAAATATATAGTGAAACATATCCGCTTTATAATCGTTGTTTCAGAATATTTTGTTTCACAACAACCTTCAAAACTTTATTCAGAAGAGGATATCAAATCAAATGTTGAAAGTTATTAAACTAAGGTATCGTGTTTTGGAAATGAAGACGTGAAATTAATGCCTTGAAGAGAATAATTATGTACTTTGAAGCAAATATTATAAGATAATTCTTTGTCGATAGACTATACACTAAATACTAGACATAACTACATGCCAAGAATATTCTTGTTATTAGTACTCTTTTAATATTATACGTAGTTAAAGGCGCTGCCAATAGTTTGAATTCTTTTATTGCTTGTAATTCAATTTACTGAATATTGAAGAGATTTGATATTTTACGTCTCTCTTTTGTTGCTTACTTTTTGACAGCAAATCTCTTTAAATTCTATTACGTTACTAGTACACTAATATCACAATTGTAGAGATCCGGCTGTTAAAACTCAGAGCAAGGTATTATTAGCAGAAGTATAATGTGTTAATTTAAAACACAATTGGTCACGAGGTGCGAATCGTCAACGTATGCATCTTAAATGTTTATATTTCAATACATACGTTAAATATTATGAGTTATGTACGCATTATCGCTATAATGGTATGCATTTTAACATAGTTCCATAAAGCGAATGTGAATTGAATAGAAAACAGTTGCCAATTACAGACGTTATTCATGTTCCAATCAACAAAGACAACTTACCGAACCGAACATTGAATAAGTACCTAGGATTTTGAATGACAAACACGTATAAAAGGAAAAAAACTTGTTTAAATGTCGGCTACTTACTATCTTGTTATACCAGGATAACACTGTGCTTAGTAAATTTTGGAATGTGTCTTGCATTCACCATGTTATTGTATTTTTTTATAAAACGATCTGCATTATTAGACATTACTCTTCCCAGGTAGGGCTGGCAACAGGCAGGCGGCTAGCCGTAAAAAATGAAGCCAAAATATTAAGGTTTATAAAACCTTGTGCGCCGACCCCACGTGAATAGGATAAGACCATTGAAGATAACGATGAGTGCTTATTAGCTCACAATGATTAAACATAGACCATGACCATAGACCTCATATTTTGTAGCTATTACTAACGTAACGTACTAATTCAACCATTAAAATGTCTAAACTAATAAGTTCTGTCCTCAACTGTGTACTTAAAACGGACATGACGCTGACGAATTTACAAAAAGTCGCCCACGTTTGAACTTCATATATTATATGGCCACGACGTGCCTCGGAACAAAACAATGAAAAACCAAACCAAAAAAGTCAATCGTGTAATCGACACCTAAAGTAATACCCGTTTCGAGAACTTAAGTAAATGTAAATACAAAAAGAAATCTGGTACTACTGGTTTTAAGGTACTTTAACTTTAGGGAACTTAACTAAGCCCTATAAAACTTAATTGAAATTAACACGCGGTTCTAGCACTAACATTGTTATTACCTAAGTAAAACAGTACTTAAAGTCTAGACCTGATCGTAAAGTTAACTCGTTCACGCTTACAACTTAATAATGTACATTAAACAACAAAGACTCTTTAAATTACTTTCTATTGCTTGAAACCATCAAAAGATTTAGGCCCTTTGTTAGTGCTCTTTCACATTTCACCGATTTAAATGTCAGAGATAGAGCATTCTTTTTTATAACAATATTAAATTGTGTATAACATTTCCTCAAATTGAAAGTTAAATGTGAGATGGAGAGAGTATTTTGATATTCTTTTAAATTTCTATATTTCAACGTTCAAATAAACTCTATAGAGTATATAGTAAAATTCGTGTCATAGTTCGATGTTTAGAACCAGCGACTTAAAAGCGCCCCAAGGCTTACCAATAGCGGTAGAGTTGGCGAAACTGTATGTGTGCGTGTTAGTGTGGGGAAAGTTGCGGACTCGGTCATTGACCCCGGGTCGCGGATGCATCTCAACGGGACAGCCGGCCAAAGCGATGCGTTTCCAATATAGCGTTTGTTTATTAGATGAAACATTAACGTTCTCCTAGAAAGTGAGGAAGATATCACTTTAAATAACTGCTGGTCATTAATTGAGAACATCAATTAAAGCAACATTCCTTTAAAAATCGTTAAGCGCAGTGTTAGTGAATCGTTCTATAAATCTGGCTCAATTATGCATTATTATTGCTTGACACGATTTAGAGAATAGTTTTATTTATTTAATAAATTTCAATAGATTTATATCTAACGTTTTTTTTAATCAAATGCAAGCTTTATGTGTTACGAAATGCAAACAACATTGCACATGGATATACAGCTAAATTGTCGCTTAGCGTCTTGGCTGAGAAAAAAAAAACAGTTTTTTCTACATTGTCTTATGTAATCTGCGACTAAAGACATCCGCAAGGGTCGGTTGTGATTGTGAAACTGTTGTCGCAACTTAATCGCTTCGTTCCGTTGTGCTTCAAAGATTTTATTGCAAATCGAAAAGTATCAAGTGAAGTGTAAGCCCCTGTTGAACTATACTATATGAAAATTGTTACTGATTGTGATAGGAATTAGAAATATATAGGAAAAAGACGATATACAAAAACAAGAACTTTACTACAAAAAGACGATAATATATACTATAAAAAGGCGAAACTGCAAAACCAATTTAATTTACTTTACATAAATTCAGCAAAGAGAGATTTCAAAATAAATTTCAGAACTGTTAACGTCAATAAAAACTGATTACGAGCATCAATAAGCAGTGAAAGTGCAAACAGATAATGCGGAGAGAAGATTAGAAATACAACTGAAGATGTACTACAAAGGCTGTGTAACATGTTACTCAATAACAAATAATAGACGCGTCTTGTTACATAACATAACATATGCGTGACAGTTTCACACTTCAATATGTATAAATAAATTATGTAATATGTCTAGTTTATATAAGTACCTAAACCCTCAGTCAAAAGAAAGCCTAATATAGAAACAGACTAGAAGAGTATTACAGCTAACATTATAGAAATCTGAAAATATAGATTATGCATTCACGATTTTTCCTTTTAATGTAAAAGCACAATTACATAACTATTTTTACCTTTATCCCATTCTTTCTCATACTTCAACTTAATTTTATTTCGTTTTAATAATTTTTATTTCAAGGATTACTCAATCTTGTGTTTATTTCCAATGTAACTTTCATGTTTAGTAAATCATTCCTAGTACATAGCCCTAAGTACTTCAGCATAAGATTTTCATATCCCTGTTCAATAGGATTGCTATTAATTTATTGCAACAACAAATTACCATCGTTTCATTCATACTAAACTTTGCATTACATTGATAATTGTAGAATAGTATTGCTTACAGATCAATGAACAGTGTAACTACTACCAAAGGCAAACTACGTAACAAATGCAATAATTAATGTAACCTTCTAATTTTCCTACAGTTATACTAGCTAGCATCAAAAGAGTCTGCGCTTGCACAACATTCGTGAAGATTCAAGGTGAACGGGTCGAGTGTCTCGCAACACGACCTGATACTACTTTAAAATTCCAACTAAAAATCTCACAAATATAAACACGACCGCAACTATTACATAACACACCGGATAAACAGATGTAGAATAAAAATAATAAACAACTAATTATAACTACAAATAACCACAACTATTTCTATTCATAGAAGGAACTAAACTTGGACATTAGAAGACACCGTCAACATAAGAACTACAATAGTATACAAAACTTTATAAAAGTGCTGGTTGTATATATTTAACCCCTATTTAATAGGTCGCATATTCTCGCATATATTTATTTCAGTAATGTTAAAGTTTCAAGTTATGATACAAAATTCTTAAAAAACCACACTATTCTTATAGTTTTGGTTTATAAAATATTCTAGGTCATGACTCATTTTAAAGATAACATGGCCATTGATTTTATAAAAATATTGCTATGTGCCTATTGAATAGAACATAACATAGTAATTCAGTGATTTCATAATTAAATGAGTTAGTTAAATTATTAAAATTGACAAAAGAATAAAGAAATAATCGCTTTTGTATACTTTTATAACACAATAGGCGAATTACGTTATTTCTTTAAAGTCTTGAAAATGTCACCATACGTGTTTGGTTAAGGAATAAAAATGCATTACCAAGCAATTACAGTAGGTCAACGTTATGGGTCATTTTGATGGTTTATAATTCGAGGCACATAACAAATATATTCCCACGAAGACGACTTACTCTGAATATCAAATGCGTACTCATAGTTACCTAAAATTTAAGGTCAACAAACTATGTGGTACAAACACGTTTTGATACTTATCACCTTTTAAATTATTACCATTTATATTTCAAATTTCCTTTGAACGTAAACGAGTGACAAGATGTACGTATATAGTTAGGCCAACTTACGTAAATTTATACATTCTTATTTACCACTCATATAAAAATACTTTCAATTTTATTTACATTAAAGTTCATAAATATATTTTCCAGTGAGCTGTATAAATATACAATACTTTTTAAACTTCAAACTTTTACTAGCTTTTAAATATATTAATCTCATAACTTAAGGATTCAGTTTTTTTATCTCTTTTTGCTTAATCGAATTTTAATTAACACGTAAATTGTTATTTTATTTGACTTTCTAAAAGCTATAATTATAAAAGTTTCTAATAAAAAAGTAACAATGTAATTTAAAGAGAAATGGTAAATTTCAGCAGGGGAGAGTTAAAATGTACAAATGTTGCTATACAAATCAATATCGACAATCTACAAGTAATAATATCTGGGCATTCTTTTTGAATACCCCAACTCTCATATTAAAAAGATGAAGTAGGTAAGAAGTAGAAGTCTTATATGAAGTGGGAAAAGTAAGTCGTATGGAAACTATTTAGACAAAATATCTACTTTTGCCATAAAATTTAGATTGCGCTATAATAGTTGTGCTGAAAGTTAAGTACTTACCGCAACGAGTCCATCATTCCCGTAGCTTCTTCCTTCCAGCGCCAGTTCCTTATCCAGCATGGCGTCCAGCTGCTCAAGCTGGTGGCAGGAGGCGCGCGCGGCCACCCAGCTCGAAGCTAAGATGAACGAGCCAAGAATGAAGGACGACGCGATTATCGTCACCGCCGCGATCCTGGCTATTTGTACCGATGATGACACCCTTTGGCGATACGCCTATAAAGAAACAAAATCATTTAAAAACATTCGGATTTACTGAAACACGGTTCCAAATCAAGATCAAATTTTATAAAAAAGTGGCCACTTAAATTATTTAACAATATCGACAAATTAACAACATATTCAATGAAAATATAACATACTTGTTTCTACAGTAAGTAGTTTCTGTACCTTGTGGCCTTGATTAATACTCACAAGGAAAGGAACAAGACACTATTTCATACCATATTCATATCGGCATGTTGGTCAATCGTTCATAAACAGTATTGTCCCTTTTTATAAATCGAGATAATCCTTTATAAAACATGGTACCTATGGTATGGTATAATGTGTACTTGTACATCAAATGCAAATGGTTTGAACATTAGTATTGGAGGGCCGTACAGTGCTTGGCATCGTACACAGTAACGTTCACTTTATAGCCACACGAGCGGATCTGTTTGAATCAAACCCACATCGCCGTACTTGGCACACCGGCCTTGGACAACTGAGAATACATCTCAGTATACACTTGAAGTTGCATATATTTAACAAACTAATATGTATTTAAAAAATAAACGCTAGCAAAAGCAAAATTCACATAACTTAGATGTTATAGAAATGGAAAATTCCATGACACATGCGGTTAAATATAATATTGTTTGTTTGATGTAGGATGATAATTTATTTGGCGTAAAAGTACAAATCGATTCTCGAACTCTTGTCCTAACGCCATGATACTTAATCTCGTTTTATAAATCAACATCAAGGTGACCTTTGTTTCAAATACATAAAAAAGATTAATTAGGTTATTAGTTTCCGATATTATTGCGTCCCGAAAATTATCTTCAGGCTTATTTCTTTTCTAACAAAGTATTTCTCATTTGATTTCCGGATTTGATTACGTCCGTATTGTGGAAATTATATTTAGACACGGATCAAAGAATCAACTACGACGTGTACGGTATAATGGAAAAACAAAATACGAAGGCACAAATTGACATCGTCATGCTCGCGAAAGATTTCGTCGATTTTCGAATGCAATCTTAAAAGAACTTTCACCGGAAAGATGGTGCCGGCGGTGCAACAATCAAAATCATTTATGTAACACTGTGGCACTTGTCCGACGTTAAATAATTTAAGCATTATAGAGAATTATGTAGAATCCAATCATACAAATGCAAATCTTTTCTCATTCCTTCACTATGCAATCTCTTGTCTAATGTGGAAGCGAGCTACATTTTTGGACCATGTATTACTACGCTACATAAAACATAGCGACATATTGTTGTTTTATCTTGGAAAACACTATGAAATTTTGAAAAAATATACAAAAGTGTAAACTACAATATTTATTATGGCCCGAGGTAAAGTGACACAAAAGTGGCCGTTTTATCTTCTGTTTTAATTTTCTAAGGGGAAGACTAGACACTATTGTGAGAGTATAATTTTAGTCCAAGTTATCGACTTGTTTAAGAAGTTGGAGACGTTAATTATTTAATAATAAATACATTAACTTTCTAATAAGAACGCTACTGGGACATCACAATAGAAAGCTCGTGTCTTATAGGCTTTCGCTCCAACAAATGTTCATGCTAATGCGAACAAAACTAAGCCATACAATGTTTTAAATCAATAACCTAACGTTGTAAACAAAGCTTACAATTAAGTTTTTGTATTCTAAAATATGTGCAGAATTCAGTTTTTCTTTAATTACAAGGCCCTTAATATTAGCTATCTATAATTTAAAGTGTCACTTATCCATATCTAATATTTCTAGAAAACATAAAGTGTAATAAACATAAATAGTACCTATGTATTTGATTTTTGTTCCTTTATAATGTTAAGGTCATAGAATAACGTTATCCAACACAACAGAAATAAGGATTATTCCTTGTGCTACAAGATGACATGACGTAATGTGCGTATTAACATTACTGGGACTAATGTTTAAAGAAGCCCACGCGGTACGGAAGTTCTCGCTTGTGGAACCACTCTAACGGTCACCTAGTCAATAAAAAGAAAATCAAATGCTCAAGTTTACCGGTATATTTAAAACGATTTTTTTGGTTCGAAGTTATCAAAACTTTACCAACTTACAACTTTACGTTAACGAACATAGATTTAATGATAAATAACTTAATAAGTAATCATCAATAACAAGTAAATCTTTTCATATGATAAAATTACGAAGTAAAGCAAGTTAATTTTAAACTTAGTTTCAAAGTCCTCGAATGATCGGAAACCATTTGTAGTACAGTTTTAAAATACTAGGTATCTAGCTGGAAACAAAATAAAATGTTATAAATAAAAAAAACGTGTTCCTATTTCGAATTATGCACGTTGACTTATTGATAAAATCAACACGGGCAGGAATAAATAAATGACGATGAGCAAGAGCAGGGAAAACGTGGTCACATCGTATTGTAATGTTGATAAAAATGCATCGCAACTCTTTGCATCATCACTTTATATTATTATCATCGAACATAACTCAAAAAGACAAAGAAAAAAATCGTTTTAGTCTCTTACAATAAATAGCATTGTGTGAAAACAAATAGAAATGACACAACTTCATGAGTACGTGATATTATTGAAAAATACCAAGGCTTGTTGTACATGATAAAAAGGCCAAATAAGCGAGCTTAGACGCTTTATGACCTACAACAGCTGAGGCAAGTTGCTCACTTTTAAGAACCAAGTACACCCTATTCTTAAAACAATATCAAACGTATTTTTAATAATACTATTATAGACAGATTCCACAAATAGTTCTAAAACGTTCAAGAATTTCAGAAGTCAGAGATTTATGCTTGCTTCTCTTACATAAAACTTTATTTGGCTTAATTATGTAGCTCAGAACCATAAAAAACTCTAGTCGTTTGGTGAACTAAGCAACAAAAATAAATATCCATACAATTTGCATGGACTGGTAATCCGTATACATATTTATTATATTCAGATTAGATTAGATGTATATTATTTATGTGCTTGTTAAATCTAATTTTTTAGAGTCTGTTAATAAGTCTGTTAAATTCTAGTTGTCGTTTTATGCCTGCACATTATGTTTTGCGTTTTATTTCAGTATGCAAATCTATCCAGAGACAACTGTCTGAATGTTTAAAGTAGATTTTGAACATTATAAATGTCTTTGTAAACAATAAGTTTTTATGAAGTCACTAAAAGTGGTAGGATATGACGCAAACGCCATTGTTATGTCCACCGCGGCGACTGGTCGCTACCTATAAAGATTTCACTCTGTTGCGACGTTTATTACAATGCCGGGTTTTTCCTTCTGTTGACGGAAAAAAAACACCGGAGGAAATAAAATCGCAGAATACAGATTATCATGCAACTCGTATTAAGGCACAATAATTATTGTTTTTTTTTTTAAATTGCAAACATATTCATTTTAGTGGTAATGTTATTACTTGGAAATAACATATTGAATAGATTATTTAAATAGAAAAGAATTCAACGCATTAGTAAGCACCAATTCTACGAGTGTCAGAGCACAATGAAAAAACTTTATCCATTAAATTTTCATTTTTTGCACCGTTACTCTTATATCGTGACTACCTCTAATTATATAATAGATGCTCGATTATAACAATAAATGGACAACTACAATAGAACAATGAAATTTCACATTTACTAACACATATCTTATGGAGATCGCTTGTCGGTTCTCAGAAATTGCACAAAATTCCAACAGATTAATGAATAAAAAGAAACCTCCTTTAATCCAACTTTCAATTTTTGTTTTCATTTACCAATAATTATACTTAAAGTAAATATTAAATATCCAACTGGGCTAAAGTAAGCTTTTATGACTTAAAAAAAAAAGTTTTGTAAGCATTTATAAAGGGAAATTACGTATGTATATAAACTAAAGCCATAGTTTACAAACAGGCGGCGCGGGCGCGTCGTATGCGTCACCGGCACCCGGCGGCGCCGGCACCGGCCGCGGCCAGAGAGAAAGGCGCTTTCCCGCAACCTCACTCACTAACCGGCATTATTTATTAACTAACCCGTCATCTATCTTTACTGTTGTAGATTAAAACTATCACATGACACCGTTTTACATTTTTTCCTCCAAATAATTTACAATAATCCTATAAGCAAAGCAATATTTTAATAGAAATCTTATTTTACACTTATTTACTAAAAAAATCAACCTTAACTTGAAATACCCAATTTCAGTTAAAAAAAAAACGAATAAACAGATGACATAAGTCCATAAGTAGTGAATTAATATTGACTATACCGGTGGTGGTTCAGAAGCGCTGTACACTTCCGAGGGTGGATATTCCGGCTTCATGGTGATCGTCGCCATTGAATCCGGCTGGTGCTCCTTCTCCATCACGGCTGAATCTCACGAAAAAAAAAAATTAGTTTGTATAGTACGCGCGTATCGACTGACGTTCAAAACAGGAGTGCGTCGAAACGAAGGCGAGCGAGTGAACGGCGTCAACGAGTGGTGGGGTCGTCACAAGGAGATGGTGATTGTATGAAGTATTGTTCGCTTGCTGATGCTAGAACATCGGCCAACCTTATACACGTATGTACTACAAAACGATCATTTAAGACCTTAGTACCACATGAGCTAGGCTTGTCCTTCATTCTCTTTAATGACCTAAAGAAATACGTATTAATTTGTCGTTTTTTTTTTCGACTTCGTAGTCTTCTATGTTAATTCTTTGTTTATTTATAATGATTGACTCATGAAAGTTTTAAACATAATGCGTCTGCAATAAGCTTCTCCTATGTCCATCTATCTAAACAGTAATTATCAGAATAAATGATTATATCTAGTTGAGCTTTAAGAATAAAAAATTATCCATTCATAGATTTCTACCCCAAAAAGCTCAAACGATATATCGACAGCAGTGCATTACTGTTGGACTTTAATAACCTACTTTCTCAAAGCAATCTAAACTTCTGTATTCTTTTATATTCTCTGTTAAAATGCCATAACTCAATATTTGAACTCGAACTTTGAATATTTCGTTAAACTTGAAAAAAAAATAGCAATGATTATATAGTGCTTCTCAACAATCTACGACTTCAGTAGGCGTTATTCATTGTAAAATATCTCTACCATCCTCTACGGATAAGGTATTAGATTTACTTTTTGTAGTAGTGACTGTTGATACAGATTGAGGTATAACAAACAGCTATGACCGCGGCTGCGCAGTTAGCGAAATCAATCGATTACCACTGTCGCGCAATTGCAGCCATTTGGCCGTGCTCTTTATGTAAAATGCTCTTTTTTATTAACTTTCCCTGCTAAAAAAAAGAAATCTGATTGCGTTATCGTCTGAGAATAATGACCCTATAGTCATTATTCTTGCAATATTATGGTTCTTATATAATTACTAGCTTTTCCCGTGACTTCGTCCGCGTGGAGTTTAAATTAAACTTTCACCCCTTAAATTTAGACCTTTATTCATTTAAAAAGACCTGACCCTTGTAGTAATTATTTGTTTTGTTTGTCAATTTTCAAGTAGTTCTTTTGAAGGAATAGCCTTGTTCTATATAAACTTTAGGCCTTTAAGGGAAAAATTTCTTCCTTTACAGAGCTCACCTAGGTAGGAATAAAAATCCCAATGTTTCTGCATCACCAGCCCCGGGGTTGAATGCCAGTTTTTTGTACATATAACTTGTAATTATTCATTTTTTCTACTAAGAAAGTCTTGTCGTTGTAAGTTTTTCATCACAAAAAATAGTTTTTTATTTTTTGCTATCTAAGACATCAATTACCTCATCAACATCCAATGCTTTACAGGATAAAATTTAATTTCGAAAGACATAGGGTATAGATAATTATTTTTCACTGAATTCATGACTGAAAAAAGCATTTATATCAAACATTCGGTTGTTTCCAAAACTACAAGGATAATTCACGAACTACGAAGTTAAGTAGTTAGTACAAAGTAGTCACACACTCTTTGGGATGAACATGGACAGTACTCACGATCTTGAAATTTAAACAAATTAACAATTAAGTTACATTATTAATTAAATATATTTAATTATTTAAATGAAGTTGAATTTTGAATTAAAGGCCAAAAATTTGCATTCAAGCTTGGCTAAAAGTTAAATACGATATATTATGCCACAACACAAACACGTCAAACACGAACATCAAACTGTCAAACTTTGTTATTTCGATTTTCGGACTGTGGGTTGTATTCGTTTTATTCATATGTTATATTGTTTAACTTAAAACGGATATACATTAAAGGGATTTAAAATCATTTTGCGATATTAAAAAATCTAGCGCTAATACTGAACATTAAAATGACCAGTTCTGGAAAAGGCACTTTTCAACCGGTAAGTAGATTATTCCCAAAATAGAATTCCTGTTCGTTTCAGTATAAATTACCCTAACTTATCCTTTATTTAGGATTCCGATGTTCATATATCATTTGAAGATCAACAGAAAATAAATAAATTTGCAAGACTTAATGCTAAAGTTGATGACATAAAGCAAGAGCTCAAAATGAAGCAAAATGATTTGAAAAATCTGGACGAGGCGGTAGAGGAATTAAGTTTGGCTGACGACACGGAGAAAATTCCATACCTTATTGGCGAGGTGTTCATATGCCAGAGCTTAGAGGATACCTTAGTAAGTAAATTTTACATTGAAAAACCCATGTTGTGGATATAACCTAAACCTTTTTCTCGAAATGTTAAATACAAAGCCACGTAATTATTAAGAAGTTTGTTTTAAAAGATAACTCAGAAATTTTCCAGAACTTAATTATTATTTTTTTATATCATAAAGTGGCAAACAAGCAGGCAACAGCTGCCCATAGATATCCACAATTCCAGATGCGTTGCCTACCTTTAATCAACAGAGGAGGGGATGCACAGAAATAGGATATATCCTCTTCCTGTGCATCTCTCCTCATCAAATCCACTTCCCCTTCCTATCCTTACCTTATATGAAAACAGTGGGAACATGCACTAAAATTAGGCCTCCGGCAACACACTCGTCAGACAAAGCGTGGAATTGCTTCTACTTCACTCTTGTTTTCTGTATGGTCATGGTATTGCATTGGTTGACCAGGCCCTTTCATGCACCTAACTAGTGTTGCCAGGCGTCCGGATAAAGCTGGACATTGGTAGGCTTTTTGATTGCCTGTCCTGCCAAAATAAACGGTTTTCTGGCTTTTGTGAGGCTTTTTACATTTCCCAAACGAGAGTGTACATATTAACACAGAGACAAAATCCTAAATAATATAGGGTGTCCGACCTTTCTACCCAAATGTCCGGCCAAACTGGCTGGTCCGTCTGGCTAGTAGGTTTGGCGACCTGGCAACCCTACACCCAACAAATATTATTGCAAGATCCACATCTGTAAAACTAATTAAATATTACTATGAAAGTGAAATAATAACTAAGCTGTCTAGAAGTTTCATCTCTCTTTTTGTGTAGTCTGTGTAGTAAAACTAAACTATACTGTTGAATACTCATTACAACTATAATTGGTGCATCTTATATGAGTAGGCAGGATATGTTCTTTGGGAACTACATTTTCTTTGACATGTTGCTCTTGAAAAAGGAAAATAGGATCATGTTCTATTCAACTTAACAGACTTTTGTTGTTCAAATGAAAATAGCAACTTAACTCACCGTGAGCGCAAGTTTGCTTGCTACTGTACTTGTTAAAGTGTAAATCGGGATTTGGGATGGTTACATTAGGACTCATCTGATAAATTGTATAAACATATTTTTCAGAAATCATTGGAGGTGACAAAATCTAAAAAACAAGATGAAATAAAAGAATTGGATGCAAAATATGAAGAGCTGAAGGCACAGATGGGAGAATTGAAACTTCACTTGTATGGGAAGTTTGGAAGTCACATCAATTTGGAAAATGAAGAGGAGTAGATTACTGTAAAAAATTTTTTTAGCTTTTACTGTTTATATTCTATAATCAAGCTTAACTTTCTAATAAAGAAATTAATTTAATTATTTTATGAAAGTTAGCATTTATCAATTTCACTAAATATGGCGTTTAGTTATAAATTGTGGAAAATTAAAGCACATTTGCAATATAACTATATATTTATCACATAATTAGCAGGAACAGTAAACAATTAACCAAAATAAATTTCTAATTTATACATATAAATACTGTTTCAATAAATATAAACAATTCAATCTTAGTATATACAGCAAATTTTGATTAGACCATTAAAACATTATGAAGAATTAATTTTACGCTTGTGAATTATCCATATATTCCTAACACATTTAATTGCATTAAAATAGCTTTTCCAAATCAGAATATTGATATTAAACCTTTGTAAAACTTATTACGGAAATGTAATTATAGTTTGTGCAACAATACAAAAGTTTATAACAATCTGTCCCGTTTCTTAATGATTTATTGGTCATGTAAACATTATAATGATAAGTTTTCTTTTCATGCCAATATTATTTACTATGATTGCACTAAATGTTATGTCACTTATCTACGTAGACAAATAATACTGCACTTTTATCATTGTTCTAAAAATAAATAAATTGTACTAGAGATCGTATTATTTCTAATAATACTAAAAACTATATTAAGTAATATAATTTGCATATTTTTAAATTATTTATAAAGTCAAAATAATGATGACAATTTGAAATATATTAATTTTAGCTTTTTACTATTTTTTTTAATTATATGCAACCTTACCTTATTATACATTTTAAGCAAAGGTTATATACATTTTACATATCAAGAATGATACTAAGTATGTAATCAAGGCTTACTGTTTAGTATATTTTTTGACTTATATATAAAATAACACAATTATATAAATTGTTACATAGAACAATCTCACACCAGAAAACAGAGGAAATTATTGTAATCATTATCTGTGGTAAAAAGGCAAACTTTATATACATATGGCAGGATAAAGTGGCAAACGGCTACCTGAATTCGCCGAAATAGCGAAGCAATCGCTGCCCATAGACATCCGCAATTGCAGATGTGTTGCATACTTAATCAAGGTTATAAAATTTGTCAAAAAATGTGGATATTTATCTAAAATAATAGTATTTATAACTTAAATCATCATATTATCAACTGCATCACTCAAATATTATTCATAGAAAGATATTAGAAGTAACAAAGATGTTCCAACACCAATATCGGACATTTCTGCATAATAAATGTCTAAATTACCTTTTAGTTTGTTACATTTTCTCTTACAATTCTAAAATACCATAGTAAATATGGAGTCAGTATTTTAAAAACAGAAAAATCTATTTCAATGTTGTTACAATAATAAACTAAACCATACATAGTATACAAAATTAATTCTAGACATATCAATTTGGTAACCATCTCAATTATATTTCATGGCAACAAAAAAATTATCTTAACTGATAAGAAATAATATGCACAATATTAAATTAGGCCAATTACACATCATGGCAAATAACTTATGACACTGACTAATTGTAACACCATTAAATTCAACAGAAGAATTAAAAAAAAACTATAGAATTAAAATCTTTCTAACAATTATAAACAATTTTTTCATGTCTATGACATGTGTGCATTGTATTTCATAAATACAAATATAATTTTTATAAAGCATGTATATAAAAAAAACTATTTAGACCCCTCTTTGTATACTGCTGTGTGAGTTGGAAAGAGATGTTTGCTGACTTTCTTCCTCGTCTGTGTCATGATCATTTGATATCCTGATGGCCTGGTACCATTGGTTCGTCAGATCTGTCATTTGACTCTTACAATCCTTCAACTCCTAAAATATAGTTTTTTTTTTTACTATAAACATTCAATATTGTTACACAGATAAATTCCATGTCTGCAAGTTGCAAGCTAGTTTTATCTATAGGAAAATATAAACATACTGTACAATTTAATACGGTAATGAAATGAAAATTACCTGATGTGTAAATCTTCGAGTGAAAAAAGGTGTCAAATATTTCATGTCCAAGCGCACAAAGCCTTTAAGTCTCGTTGCATGAGAATAATTAACCTGCAAACATAAAAGTGCTTAATTTCTTTACATTAATGTAAATGTTTAGATTTTCTAATATTATAAGAGAATGAATACCTTCTTTCACTAATAACATTTTTGTCATTCAGCTCTAAGGGTATACAAATATTTTTATTATAAGTTGGCAAACAAGACATCTGCTGCCCGTAGACATTTTCAGATGTATTGCCTACCTTTAATCAACAAAACAGGGCGGCACGCAACAAGGATATTTTTCATCCCAGTGCGTCCCCTTCTCCACTAAATGCACCTGACGACATCCCTCACTAGCAAGATGGTAGAAAAGTTAAGAAGGCTAAAACTAGGCCTACAGCACGCACACTCATCACACGAACCGTGGGATTGCTTTCATTTCATGCCTGTCTTCTGTGTGGTCTTGGTATTGCACTGGTCGAGCCGGTCCATTCGTGCAACAGATGTTGTTGCTGGCTCTAAAAGTTAAAAGTGTCTCCCACATATAATCTAAGTGTAATTTTTATTTAGAACACAAATTTCAGTTAATTGTTGTTTACCTCAAGTTCTTCCTCAGTTATTTCAGAGAGATGTTCCGAGTCAATAGCCTGGCCCCACTCCTTTGTTTTAGATAAACTCACTTCCTTTTGTTTTCTTTGAGAACGCAATCGTTTCGTTTTTTTATTAGCCTGTGAAAATCTTACTGATATTATGAATGCGAATGCTTAGATGGATGGATCAATGTTTGAAGATAACTCCATAACAATTCAATGGATTTTGATGAAATTTGGCACATATGTAGAACATTGTAAAAGCACATAGGCTACTTATTAGGTTTTTTTTAAATCAGCGCGGATGGCGTCGCAGTCCATAACTAATATAAAATAAATTTTGAACATTAATCACATTTCTTTTTGTACTTTGACCTATAATAATTTAAAAAAAGCCACAGATATCCATTGAAAATTACGTTATAAGTAAATGAAATACTGAACCTTGAAAATTGAAAATTTTAACATAGCAAAAATGTATGCACTATAGAAAAGGAGAATAATTATAAACAAAACTTACACGTAAGAATTTCAACAAGGGCATTGTGGAGCCTCCAAAGAACAAGGTGGTGACGAGCACGATGATTAGGGTCGTCGTAATGATGACGTGCCGCGTTTCGTCAGAGAACTCCAGATGCAGGGACAGTGCGTAAGAAATTGCACCTCGCAATCCTATAAAACATTACTAAAATTTAATGTATCACAACAACCACCAAAAAAATAAAAAATCATAAATGTGAAAATAGGGTTAAATTTTTAATGCAAGCTCTTACTGTGGGTTTTTGAGAACAAAATTCCCGTTTAAAACATTTTGATATCTTTGTTGTCTCCAAGATAATAACAGGGATGATTATATGTTTTATACAGATTTTAGTCTCAGAAACCAATGGTTAGAGGTGAACAAAACGGGACAATACACACCGCTGAACCACATAATGAACATCATCTTCTTGGTAATCTTGTGCTCTCTGAATTTGTTACAAAGCAATGCTAATGGAAAGATGTTAGCCGCCCGTCCCAGCAGACACATCACAATGCTCCACACCACTAGAGCCGGCTCTACGCGATGGCGGAAACTGAAAACAATTCATATGCAGGGTCGAATTGTATGGACTAAGTATGATCATTGTAAGGCAATAAATAAGATACCACAGTGAGAAAAGATTTTTTTTTTTCATAAACAAAATTAAAAAACTTTTAATTCTTGTCAGTTTCGCTCCACTTTCTTTGAAAGACGGGGCTTGCGCACTTAATATTTTTATGGCACATTCTAAATCATCAATCCTTATCTCAGGAATTCCTGTAGATATAATATTAGTAGAAATCTAGATCTAGAACCATACTAAGATAGCATAGGTAAAAACAACTTTTGGACATTATCTTTCTTTACATTATTTTACACTAGTATAAAATAATATTTATTAATATAATCTATCCTTGATTATATTTTTTCCTTATCTTTATTTCTAACACAACTTTAAAAATATTACTTTCTGTACACTAATGAATTATCTTGCTAAACACTAGAATCATTAATAGATAGCATTTAACAAGGTAGTCATTCTGCTATTATATACAGCATATTTGTGTATTAAAATGTTCTCTTACTCTTTTACACAAAATAAATTGTGCACTTAGAATGGTAACACTTGTTAATTATACTTGTACAGTGGCTAATCATAACATGTTGACACTGATGCAACAAATGCATCATCAACCTGCCCTTATCCCTATGGAGGGTCAGCACTGTATGTACTACTCCTCCATACATCTCTATCAGCCGTCATATCTGAATTCACCCCCTTCTTACACATATCATCTTTCACACAATCCATCCATACTTTCTTTGGTCTTCCTCTACTGAAGCAACAAATGCAAATTATTTAAATATATCATCCTCGTCATCAGCCTGAGTTTGTCCACTAGTTAATATAGGCTTACCCCATTGATTGCCACAATGCTCCCTCCTGTGCCACCCATGTCAAGTGCTTTCATATCAAATCACCAAGTTGTTGTGTACATTCATATTTTAAATGTATCACACAACAAATAGAAAATAATAAATGTAAATATGCAAAGTTATACTCAAAAATGTATTTCAAATTACCTGAAAATAGCTAAGCCCAAATAGGCAAATACACATGTCTCAGCAATAAAGGCCAGTGTCCTCATTGTCTGTTGCATTGTAACTTGTGTCACAGTTGACAGGTTGAAATGTGTGTAATGTGACATAACAATTCCACAGAACAAGATTGCCATAATACCTGTAATTAATTCACACTATGTTTAATTTACATTAAGTTTTTATTTACATATTTCAAAAATTCAGGAAAAAAGAATAATGAACTCACCTGATAAGTGAATTCCTTCTGCCAATACATATGGTGCATAGGTAAATACTAACATCATACCAAATTCAAGAGATGGATTTTTGCGAAGATCAACATGTTTAAGTAAAAGAGCACTGATTAGTGCAAAAACAACACCAATACCAGCAGATGCAAAGAACATTAACCAAAACCTGTTAATGGCTGACAAAATAGCCTCATATGTTGACATCATTGGATCATTTGAATCCAAGACAGCGGTTGTAAGAACTATAGCTATAGCATCATTGAGTATACTTTCACCAAACACCAACATATTCAGAACTGGGTCTACATCCAATGCATGGAATATGGCAACTGTAGCCACAGGATCAACAGCCGAAATCAATGAACCAAATGCGAATGATTCCACAAAACTCAATTTATACACAACTTGAGCCAATCCTAATAGATATATACCTGCACCGATTACAAATGCAGATATAGCTGTACCTACTATTGCAAATAGTAAAATGGACCCAATGTTCTGAAAGAAGTTACCTTTGTGCAAATTATATCCAGATTCAAAGATTATTGGTGGAAGCAACACTAAAAAGAAAGCAGTAGGTGAAAATGCCTCTTCTTTCCTCCAGTTTGCTATATTTCTGATTGACATAAGATTAATAATCATGCCAATCAAAGCACCAAGAAACACTATAACAACACTTTCAGGCAAATAAGAAAATCCTGTTTGCAACATCAGATGAATTAACAATATGCCAAGTGCCAATATACATAACACAAAGAATATAGCCATTGAGCTGTTGTGTTCATCTTCAGCCGAACTTTTACCAGGTAAGGGAGCCGCATCTGATGGGCTGACATCAGAAATATTCGTAGCTGATGATGATGACGCATTAACTTGGACTATGGTCAATATTGAAGAATTAGAAGGGCCTACATCATACACAACAGGAGCATCAGTCGAGGAACTCGTGAAGGTCGGAGGCAGCGACGGTTTTGCACTTTCACTAGTTATACTAGTCTCACTTGAACTAGCTACGTTTGGAGCACTATCACCCCTTTTTGACCTTGACAACTTTTCTGGAATGTTCAAAATATTTGTTTCCAATTGACTTGTTTTAATCAAATTTTCTTGATTGTTACTTTCTTGTAATTCGATCAAAGTTTTATAGTGACCATATGATAATGATACAGTATAAAAGAAACATATTAACGCACAAAATTTATATCTTAATAAGTTGGGCATTGCGATAGCTTGTTTTATTTCCTATAAACACTATAAAATCTCAAAGGAGTTAATTTTTATACCTTGCGTATATTAGTAATCGCTTTTCTAGAATACACATAATACTGTTTCGGCCAGCGAAAACAACATTTTTAAAATCGATTGTGAATGCGATACTAAAGACTTATGAACGTCAATCAAAATATTGACAGCACACCATTTTTTTATATATTATCTGACCTGGATACTAGTCCTTTTTGCCGAACAGTACACCAACGCCCCCAGTGTAACCAGATTTGAATCGAACATTCTGCAAATAACAGTTACTCGTCTAAAGTTGTGTTAAAATATCTTGAAATGGTGGATGTTGATGATGGGATCACTCTCAAACCAAATATACACTTATAGACTGATTCGGAAAATATTTATTCTTACTCAAACATATTGGATATAATTTAGTTGATACAGGATCATTATTAAATATGTATACAAAAGTTAAACAGTTATTTTTGATTACTATACATCTTACTTATTTGAGAATATAAACGGAATTAATTTATTATAACATACGTCAATCTTAAGAAAATAATACTGACATTCCTTATTTAAAATTATTTAAACATACTACATAAAAAGCCAAGTAGGTCAGAATTATCAAAGGAGTATGTATAGGTATATTCTGAGATTACCAAATCAACACACCCCCTTAATCTCAGAATATACATCATAACAACAGACAAGTACAGAAAACCCAAATATTTAAAGTTATCAACAAAACACCAATAATAAAAAACAATAATACATTCTCTCAACAAAACCACAAACTCTTAAACTCTAAAACCACAAGAAAATCACAATAAATTATAAAGGATGGAGATATTAAAAATTCTGTAAAAGTTTCTCTTAAAAATTTCATTTGAATTCCGTTAAAATAAACAGTAGACTGTAAAATATTTGACCTTGTATTAAAATCAAACCACAAGTCCAAAACTGAGCAATAGATAAATGAAAAATTCAGAATAGAAATTTCCTCCACTAACAAATTCAATCAATTCACACCCACGCTTCCACTGCCCGAATCTATTAACTCCACCAAATTATCAACATCAACAACCCTTACACTAACACTTTCTGCAACAACAACAACATCAACAACTTTCTACAACAACAACACAACAACATCAACACAACAACAACAACAACTTCTACAACAACAACAACAACTCCAACAACAACAACACCAACTCCAACAACAACAACTCCAACAACAACAACAACAACAACTCCAACAACAACAACTCCAACAACAACTCCAACAACAACAACTCCAACTCAACAACAACTCCAACTCAACAACAACTCCAACAACAACAACTCCAACTCAACAACAACTACAACTCAACAACAACTACAACTCAACAACAACTACAACTCAACAACAACTACAACTCAACAACAACTACACAACTACAACTCAACAACAACTACAACATCAACAACAACTACAACATCAACAACAACTACAACATCAACAACAACTACAACATCAACAACAACTACAACATCAACAACAACTACAACATCAACAACAACTACAACTCAACAACAACTACAACTCAACAACAACTACAACTCAACAACATCAACAACTCAACAACACCAACTCAACAACACCAACTCAACAACACCAACTCAACAACACCAACTCAACAACACCAACTCTTCAACACCAACTCAACAACATCAACAGCAACCCTCTCTATTCTATCTTCATTTCAACCGTTTCTTCACAAACCACTTCCATCCGCCGCTGCACTCATCTTTTTCAACACCGTCGATGGTCACCTCTTCTTCACTTCTTCAACCGTTTCTTCAAAAATCACTTCATCCGCCTCTGCATTCATCATTTTCAACACCGTCAATAAATGGTAGATGGATCTTTGACAAATTTGTTTGCAACTGTCACTCTTCCTCCATCTTGAAAAATTTGTTTGCAACTGTAATTCTTGCTCTCCAAACAGGAAAAATGCTCCAAAAAATATAAATATCAGCATTTCTGGGCCCATAACCTCTTGAAACGGTGGATGTGGAAGCGTCCTGGGCCCATAACCTCTTGAAATGGTGGATGTGGAAGCGTCCTGGGCCCATAACCTCTTGAAATGGTGGATGTGGAAGCGTCCTGGGCCCATAACCTCTTGAAATGGCGCAGTGGAAGCGTGCTGGGCCCAGAACCTCTTGAAATGGTGGATGTTGATGATGGGATCACTCTCAAACCAAATATACACTTATAGACTGATTCGGAAAATATTTATTCTTACTCAAACATATTGGATATAATTTAGTTGATACAGGATCATTATTAAATATGTATACAAAAGTTAAACAGTTATTTTTGATTACTATACATCTTACTTATTTGAGAATATAAACGGAATTAATTTATTATGTTGATTTGGTAATCTCAGAATATACCTATACATACTCCTTTGATAATTCTGACCTACTTGGCTTTTTATGTAGTATGTTTAAATAATTTTAAATAAGGAATGTCAGTATTATTTTCTTAAGATTGACGTATGTTATAATAAATTAATTCCGTTTATATTCTCAAATAAGTAAGATGTATAGTAATCAAAAATAACTGTTTAACTTTTGTATACATATTTAATAATGATCCTGTATCAACTAAATTATATCCAATATGTTTGAGTAAGAATAAATATTTTCCGAATCAGTCTATAAGTGTATATTTGGTTTGAGAGTGATCCCATCATCAACATCCACCATTTCAAGAAAATATGCTATTGTTACCAATTCTAAAATTCTGCTAATCGTCCTAATTTGTACGAGGATTTAAAAGAAACAACGGCAATTTAAGACTTGGTTTAGTATATACGTTAAACTTATTATTCTTTGTCAAATGAATTTAGTCTTCAAAAGTCGTATTGCTGCACCTGCAATTTTACAACCTCCGTGAAGTTGGCCCCCTCACTTTAATTTTTTTAACTTTTTTTTACGCAAATCGTTTGAGAATCGTTTGAGAGGGTTTGAGAGAAAAGAAATATCGTTTGAGAGTTCCTACTTTCTCCGTAAAAACAATTTCAAATTCTAGTGTGAAGTTGGCCCCCTCACTTTACTTTTTTTTATTTTTTTCAATGCGAATCGTTAGAGTGTCGTTTGAGAGACATTAAGAAAAAAGAAATATCGTTTGAGAGTTTTTACTTTTTCTGTAATAAATATTTTAATTCTGGGCATCGAAAGTTACTAATCGATTTTCCTTTTATTTGGAATTAAATATGGCAATCATGCACTAAGACGTTTCAAATTTATTGTGTTGGTAGAGAATGCTTAGAGAGTGATTGAGAGAAAAGAGAAATCGTTTGAGAGTTAATACTTTTTCTGAAAAATATATTTCAATGTCGGAATCGAAAGTTACTAATCGATTTTCCTTTTTTTCCGAAATAATTATGGCAATCATGCACTTAGACGTTTCAAATTTATTGTGTAGGTAGAGAATGATTAGAGAGTGATTGAGAGAAAAGAGAAATCGTTTGAGAGTTAATACTTTTCCTGAAATAAATATTTCAATTTCTGAATCGAAAGTAACAAATCGATTTTCCTTTTTTCCGAATTAAATATGGCAATCATGCACTTAGACGATTCAAATTTATGGTGTAGGTAGAGAATGGTAAGAGAGTGATTGAGAGAAAAGAGAAATCGTTTGAGAGTTAATACTTTTTCTGAAAAATATATTTCAATGTCGGAATCGAAAGTAACAAATCGATTTTCCTTTTTTCCGAATTAAATATGGCAATCATGCACTTAGACGTTTCAAATTTATTGTGTAGGTAGAGAATGATTAGAGAGTGATTGAGAGAAAAGAGAAATCGTTTGAGAGTTAATACTTTTCCTGAAATAAATATTTCAATTTCTGAATCGAAAGTAACAAATCGATTTTCCTTTTTTCCGAATTAAATATGGCAATCATGCACTTAGACGATTCAAATTTATGGTGTAGGTAGAGAATGGTAAGAGAGTGATTGAGAGAAAAGAGAAATCGTTTGAGAGTTAATACTTTTTCTGAAAAATATATTTCAATGTCGGAATCGTAAGTAACAAATCGATTTTCAAAAACTTACAAATCTCAAAAATTGAAATATTTATTTCAGAAAAAGTATAAACTCTCAAACGATTTCTCTTTTCTTTAAATCAATCTATAACCATTCTCTACCTACACAATAAATTTGAATCGTTTATCATCATGATTCCCATATTTAATTCGAAAAAAAGGAAAATCGATTTGTAGCTTTCGATTCCGACAGTGAAATATTTATTTCAGAAAAAGTATTAAGTTTCAAACGATTTCTCTTTTCTCTCAATCATTCTCTACCTACACAATAAATTTGAAACGTCTAAGTGCATGATTGCCATAATTATTTCGGAAAAAAAGGAAAATCGATTTGTTACTTTCGATTCCGACATTGAAATATATTTTTCAGAAAAAGTATTAACTCTCAAACGATTTCTCTTTTCTCTCAATCACTCTCTAAGCATTCTCTACCTACACAATAAATTTGAAACGTCTAATTGCATGATTGCCATAATTATTTCGGAAAAAAAGGAAAATCGATTAGTAACTTTCGATGCCCAGAATTAAAATATTTATTTCAGGAAAAGTATTGACTCTCAAACGATTTCTCTTTTCTCTCAATCACTGTCTTACTATTCTCTACCTACACAGTAAATTTGAAACGTCCAAGTGCATGATTGCCATATTTAATTCGGAAAAAAAGGAAAATCGATTTGTAACTTTCGATGCCCAGAATTAAAATATTTATTTCAGAAAAAGTATTAACTCTCAAACGATTTCTCTTTTCTCTCAATCACTCTCTTACCATTCTCTACCTACACAATAAATTTGAAACGTCTTAGTGCATGATTGCCATATTTAATTCGTAATAAAAGGAAAATCGATTTGTAATTTTCGATTCCGACATTGAAATATATTTTTCAGAAAAAGTATTAACTCTCAAACGATTTCTCTTTTCTCTCAATCACTCTCTAAGCATTCTCTACCTACACAATAAATTTGAAACGTCTTAGTGCATGATTGCTATATTTAATTCGGAAAAAAGGAAAATCGATTTGTAACTTTCGATTCCGACATTGAAATATATTTTTCAGAAAAAGTATTAACTCTCAAACGATTTCTCTTTTCTCTCAATCACTCTCTAAGCATTCTCTACCAACACAATAAATTTGAAACGTCTAAGTGCATGATTGCCATATTTAATTCGGAAAAAAGGAAAATCGATTTGTTACTTTCGATTCCGACATTGAAATATATTTTACAGAAAAAGTATTACCTCTCAAACGATTTCTCTTTTCTCTCAATCACTCTCTAAGCATTCTCTACCTACACAATAAATTTGAAACGTCTAAGTGCATGATTGCCATATTTAATTCGGAAAAAAGGAAAATCGATTTGTTACTTTCGATTCCGACATTGAAATATATTTTTCAGAAAAAGTATTAACTCTCAAACGATTTCTCTTTTCTCTCAATCACTCTCTTACCATTCTCTACCTACACCATAAATTTGAATCGTCTAAGTGCATGATTGCCATATTTAATTCGGAAAAAAGGAAAATCGATTTGTTACTTTCGATTCAGAAATTGAAATATTTATTTCAGGAAAAGTATTAACTCTCAAACGATTTCTCTTTTCTCTCAATCACTCTCTAATCATTCTCTACCTACACAATAAATTTGAAACGTCTAAGTGCATGATTGCCATAATTATTTCGGAAAAAAAGGAAAATCGATTAGTAACTTTCGATTCCGACATTGAAATATATTTTTCAGAAAAAGTATTAACTCTCAAACGATTTCTCTTTTCTCTCAATCACTCTCTAAGCATTCTCTACCAACACAATAAATTTGAAACGTCTTAGTGCATGATTGCCATATTTAATTCCAAATAAAAGGAAAATCGATTTGTAACTTTCGATGCCCAGAATTAAAATATTTATTACAGAAAAAGTGAAAACTCTCAAACGATATTTCTTTTCTCTTAATGTCTCTCAAACGACACTCTAACGATTCGCATTGAAAAAAATAAAAAAAAGTAAAGTGAGGGGGCCAACTTCACACTAGAATTTGAAATTGTTTTTACGGAGAAAGTAGGAACTCTCAAACGACATTTCTTTTCTCTCAAACCCTCTCAAACGATTCTCAAACGATTTGCGTAAAAAAAAGTAAAAAAAATTAAAGTGAGGGGGCCAACTTCACGGAGGTAATTTTACATGTCAACAATCAGTTAACCAAGGTGTATATTTTCAAATATTTTTTTGCTGTACACCGAAGTTTTAGTGTTTGTAGAAGTAGTAATGTTTTTATCTAATAAAAAGTAATATTTAATCTCCTGAATACCTTACGTAACTGAATCAAGGACTATTTAGGAATGAATATTACACACAATTTCAAACTTCAAAGCAAAATATACATTTAAAGGGGATTCACGTAAAATTTGTTTCCTGCAATGGACAGGAAGAAAATACGACTTTGTTTTGAAAAGGGTAAAACTCTTTAAATACTTTTAGCTCAACTATCCAATTATAACACAGATGTCAATCCTGCGGAGGTTTTATAAAACCTTATAGTACATGAATACCATATACAAATCTTTTAATGTTCTGGCAAAAAATTTCTTAGTGTCATTTCTGCTACACAATCTGTTAAAAATTTTAAATCTTTATATTAGGGAAGTATTTCTGCAAAAAATAGCAGAATTCTGCTAAATCTGGACACAATGAATGTGGGGGGGCATGTTTGTTGATGTTTTATATTTATCTGCTAGAACCTACCCCGATAGCAGCGCCTCTCTCATCAGTTTACTAATACAAATCTTTTATAGTGTGTCTAACACAAAGAACCAGAGACGCAAAACGCCGCCATCTTATTGGACATGCGAGTGTTACTTAAAGTAATCTATTCGAAAGTGAGCGATACAGCTACATACATTTTAGTCTTTTAGGGCTTGCACGTTTTTGGGCCTCATTTGCTTCACATCTTGACTATGAATAATTGCAATTGTTATATAGGTAGGCTATAAGCCGTAGTATTTTGTGTCTATTTGATTTGACATTTTTGCGCTAGTGGTTTTATAACTAGTTAAAATATATTAGAATTTAAAAATTACCAGGTACCAAAATGTAACACTAATAAAGTTTACCAAGGTTCTAGCAAGGTTTTTGAAATTTTACAAAAACTTGCAACAAAACAAATTGATGATTTATTAATTTATTTCTATTCTTAGAAGTTTTTGGTTAAAATAATCCCAACTGTTGCCTGTAACATTAATTACACCATAATATTTCATTTTAAATAATATGCAAAAACAATTTATATCATTCTTAAAATAAATACATTACATAAGTACAGACTAAAAAGAATTAAATTTCTTAATAATTTATAACACAGCAGAAGCAGGCAACATTCTTTCTATGAATACTTTCATATCTTTAAGTTCCTCTTCGGAAGTGCTGTGTGTGAGGCCTTGATATGTATTAAATTCAATATTCTTCATGAAAGTTTTGAGGAAGGAAGCAGTCATCTGACCCCACTTGAATGGAACCACGGGGTCGCAATCGCCGTGAGCTTGGAATATCTGCAAAATTAAATATTAATCATATCGCCACTTAGTTCTTTGATAGTGAAAATTAACACCAAGCTTTAATTTCTATCTTTTTGATAAATAAAATACAAGCTGTTTCAAGATCATGTTGTAGGCAGCAATGAACAAAAAAACAACTAGATTCTAGAATACCAAAAGAAAATCATAAAGATACAATTAAAAAATATAAATAATTACGAGTTAATGATTAATTGTTTATTGAATTACGAAATATTGTAGTCAATTAATAAATTCAGTTCATATAGCTAATTTAGAATATTCCAAGGCAAATGTTTTATATGTATCTAAACTAAGATACTGAATAGATTGTGAAAGCAGCTCTTTGACCCTACTTCCTATTAATATAATTTGAATATCCATGAAATGTAGGAACAATAGGCCATAATAGCATAAAATTATAATCAAGCCATTTTATGCAAATATGTATTTCAAAATATCTTATTTATAGAAATGTAACAAGGATGTTAATAGCCTGTAGGCACATAAAGAAATATAATTCCACATATCTCTCTTTTGTTTAATTTTGAATAAATATTTAATTACAAATTCTTTACCAAATAATTAGAATTTTATAAATCTTAAGTAAAAAAATTTGATGATGCAATTATGTAAATAACAGTTATTTAATTAACAGTTTCTCTAAATTAAATAAGTAGATTCTAAATATAGAAAACTTCTTGATTCATGTTGTTTGTGTTCACACTACTTTAAAGTGATTTAATGAAACTTTGTGAATATTTTATATGTATTTGATAGGCATGACTGGAGTTTATATATTAAGCAACTACAACATAAGTCTATATTTCATCGCACAGCTTTGAAAACAGTGCCTAGCAAATTGAAATTTTAAATTGAACAAATATATGATTTTTAGAAACTCATCCCCTAAAAGTCTAAACTCTAGGGTGACTTTAGACTTTTAGTAAGAAAAAGTTTGTATAGAAAAATATGTCTCCATTATTAATATAACTTGAAAATTAATTAACACTTTTCTGTACAAACAAGTGAAAAATTTTTGAACAAACAAAATATTGGCACTTCATTCATTCATCTTCCACAAAAGTGACTAGACAGTATAGTAGAAAATATAAGGAGTATTCAACATACGGGTAAAATAGTAGGTGCTTTAACAGCACCAGGGAAGTGAGCATGTCTTGGCAGCCAGCACGACAGTGACATAACACCAGCCAGAGTTTCTGGATAAGTCAAGGCTGCATGCAGAGCTAGTGCTCCCCCTTGAGAGAATCCTCCCAGCAGAATGCGGGTTATAGGTATACCTGACTACAGATCAAAAAATATAATTTAAAAAAAATTATTCCTCTATCTGCTTTTTTAAGTTTAACTAAAAACATTTTATTAAATACAAAATGTAATGTTAATATTACTTTTTTAATGAATTAAAAAAACATTTTTACCTTGATTTCATCTTCAATCATTCCATGAATGAGCTCTGTCGCCCTAAGAATACCTTCTTCATCCTCTGGCGCTGTAGCGTCCAAAGTCCGTAGGTCAAACCATGAAGGCATTCGAAATCCGGCGTTAAGTGTCACAGGCATAGTGGAAGCAGTTGGACAAATCACCTTTATGTGCGGACCTCTGATGGCAGCAATCGTACTCGCCCAACCATGTCTGCGATTATCAAATATGAATTAATCAAATTTAACTTAAAAAATCTTCTACAGCCATAAAATATTCCAGACATCAATACAATACGTACCCAGTATCACCCAGACCATGTAAGAATATAAGCTGAAACAAACAAAACTTTGGCATTAGGACTAAATTCTTTCTAATAGACAATTTAACAATACTTTGAAACTTACCGAAGCAGTTTGTTTTGCTGTTGCAGCAATAATTACAGGATTAGGCTCCATTATATGCTTTGATAAAAATCAATACAACTTCTATCTGCGGTCGACTGACAGTCAGACTAATAAACTTGACAACGACCAATGGCCACCGAGGAATGAATTGAACTATAGAAGAATAATCAATATCGAGTCGACCAACGACAACGCAACACAGACGTCAGCAGAGCAACAAATTATACCGGTTTTATATAGTCTTTGACGGTTATTTTTATCCATTGAAGCCGTTTTTATTTTATCTAGAGGATAATGTAAAATTAAGACTTACGTTTGTACTTAATACATTCTCATGTACCCACAGCCATTATCGAATCGTTGTTGTGTATCGTTGTAGCACCGGAAGAAGCCACCGAAGGTCCTACATGGATACAAGCAGTATTTGTAAATTCGAAAGATGTTAAAATCAATGTGTTATGTTTTAAGTATATACATATTGTATATTTAAATAAAAAAAATTATTACTTACTCATATTTCTACAAAATATCGCCTGTACGCTTTTATCAGACCACTTAAGACAAAAACACATTTATTGTAGCTTAAAAATTAATTGCAAGTAAACTACGTAGACATATCCTACAACTAATGTGCTAACATTTCACTTCTTAATTACTCACAGAAAATATTAATTTAAAGAGCTATAGCTAATATTAAAGTCACAGGCGCGGAGCTCGTTAAAAATTGATCCTTTCTTATCGCTTTTGTTAAGTATAGCCTTTTTTAATTATTGATATTTGGTTACTTATTCAAATTTTAAGTGCTTTGTTATCAACATATCTGATAGAATAGTATCTATTTGATAATGAAAATGTAATTTTTATTATTGCACACCATTCATGTGCATATTACTTCGGTTATTATTCTCTTAAGGCTTAAAATATGATGGACCACTACTGTCTGAAAATTTGTACTGAATATAGTTATGACCATAGCTTTTGATAGTATTGGCCCACCCCTAGAGTACAGATTTTAGCAAAAATATATTTTATTTTATGATTTTTCCTCAGATTAAGAATTATATTTTTATATTTTATAAAAGGCACAAAAATTTTAAAACAGTTTATTTATTTGGCTTAACTATTAAGCTTTCATTGTTTTATTACCTAAAAATAGTTAGTGACTTTGATTGGTGAGGGATATAAAACCGGTTTTATATTTCTGTATACAGAAAACGCGGTTTTATATTTCCTATAGGAAGACGGTACAGAAATATAAAATTAAGAAAATAACTTTGCACTTTACTTTTACTAAATTAGTTTTCCAAAAAACGCAATTACACAAAGGAAATCAATTTTATAAAAATTAAAAGTAAAGAAAACAATCAAAAGATTGGGTTCAGTAAAAAAAAAATTCTGACAACGGGCCTTATTTAGGTTACAAGATTTGTACAAGATAACATACATAAAGATAAATAATCGATGAGCAAGTTAATTGGAATTGAAACGTTATATTAATGCATCAATAAAATTTAAAATGTCACTAGTATTTTAATTTGCATTGTATACTAAAGACCCGTTAAATTAATATCCGCGATAATCCTAATAGCTAATAGGACATCGTTTTTGTAATAAAATGGTGAATTATTGATTAAGTACTTTTTAATTATATTGAAATTTATTCTACACTACAAAAAATAAGAGAAATTACAAAAAATAACTATTTTCCATATCTTATAGTAGTTCCAGGGTGGGCCGTAATTGTACTCAAGAGGTGGCCATATCTTTTTGGGAGGACCGAAATCGTGTATTGGGGTGTTTTTTTGTTGTCCTATTATTTTAACAGTTGATATAATACACAATCTAAACCTTATGGTAATTTAGATACTATTTTTAAGTAGAAATGAACATACTTGCATTCATTTCAATGTTAGGAAAGATAATTAAAAATGAATTTTGTGGGTCAATCCACAAAATAGACCGATCTGTATGGTTTCCTATGCGTCAAAATGAAGTTGTCAGGTACAAGACCTGGCCATAGAATTAATAAGTTACGTATAGTACGTACGTAATAAGTAGTACTTATTACGTACGTACTACGCACGTACTTCTTATTACTTCCATGGGCCCGACTGGCCCGACTCGTTTTTATAGATACAAAATAAAGCTATCATTTCAAAGTGAATTTCCTTGTCAATTTCTATACGATATCTATGTTTATTAAAGACTCGTTTCGTCTCGCTCGCTACTCATTTCGTTCGTTCGTTCATCTTTTAACATAACATCACATCAGTGTTACCAACCCTACTGTTTTAACCTCAGATGAAGAATTATATAGATATGACAGGCGCGTTCACCCGTAAGGGACAGATAGAGAGTACTATAGACTATACCTATATATAAGTGAAAGGATTGGGGTTACCAGTTATTTGTTTTGTCCCGAAAATGAATAATTACGATATAATTTAATATAGACCAATTTATATATTCCTAATTAAATTGTAATAAATAAACGTAATAAATATAAAAAACAATGCGTAATTTTTGTTTATGTGACTAAGATTACGTAAACAGATTTTTTTAGTAATACTTAGTCAGGTCATAAATTCTGTCACATGTTTAATATAAAATAATTGAAATAAGTTTATTCATTATGTGACCATTTATATACCAAATTGAACTTAACAAAACATAGATTCTTATGACACTAAAGTTTATTCAAAATGACATCCGTGATTTTGAATACAGGCCTTCAATCTGCTCGGCCAGTCGTCTATCACAGCACGAACGAGGTCCATGTCAATATCGGCGGCTGCCTTAATCAAGGATGTCTTGAGTGACTCCAAAAAAAGAATTTCCCGATATTTTTTTCCCGCGTACCGCTTCAACAAAGCGCGGCATCTCTTCAGTCTTAGGTCCATTAGACGAGCATTCAAACGATGTCCTATTTTTCTTCGATATGCACGAAGCCCTAAGTCTTCATAAAAAGCTACAAAAAACATACCAATATTATAGTCATATAATTTTAAATTACTCTGTATATCATTACAGTGAACACTACATGTAAAACTACTTAATATTAAACTATTTTGATTGTAATTTCTAAGAAACAAAATTTACATGGGACAAATTAAAAAGCATACTCTTTAAAATCAACGGGATAAGAAAGTATCAAATATTTAAAAACACAGCATATACCAGAATTAAAAACTCCTTTTGAAATCTGTTGAAAATAGTATAAAAAATGTGAATTGTTTCATTTATATACATTATACATACTATAATTTATTTCCCCTAAATTCAGGGTAATTTTTACAACAAGATGGTGGTATTATTTTTACGGGTAATAACCAACCAATTTGAAAAGAAGTTTAATATGGCCGCTTGTTTCCCAGATCTACAGTATATTATTTGACACAAATGACATCTGCGTTTGGGCGCATAATGTTCGAAAAATACTATTTTATTTTAGTTAATTTTACCCGTATTTTAACATATTAGTTATTACAAAGACTGTAAAAAACAACTAGTTTGTATTTTCTTCCTTATTTTGTATGAATACATGTGAATAAGTGCGTAGTTTCAGTACTTACGATTGAAAGGTTATGTTTTTCTCTTTTCGCTGACTACGGCTTTTACAACCAACAAGACAGCAGTATACCATGTTTTATACACTTGATCTCACTAAAACTGTAATATCAAAATATTTTTGCACAATTACAGCCACTAAGTACTCACAATTTTCGAAAAATAGCACGAATGTCAAACTTTGTTAGGGACAACCTAGGTTGTTTGTAGGGGACAACCTTTGTTCCAAACAAACTCCAAAGCCTGGTACGCAGAAAGGGACAGAAGATAGTTATCCCTGTCTTTGTCACGTCACAGGAATTGGGTATAACTGTATCTCTCTCACTCACGGTATTATTATTACCGTGTCATAGACTTGGTTTTAACAGTAGATTTGCTGTTTTCACCTTGATTTCAATGTTTTCTGTTTCATTCCTATTTTCTACTGTTTTTCAACTAGCGCTCAGCGTCACCTATTACACTGCTATGAAAAAAAAATTTAATAACCGCTACGTAAAAACATATGTTTGACAATCATATTTTATGCACGGAGAAATCCCAATTTATGAAAGACAGCTACACGCCTATTGTATTGCGTATTGTTTTATTGTCACAACACCTTGAACAGTTTCTTTGAATTGATGCGTCTTTTTTAAAAAACAAGAATTACAACGTTTTTGATAAAATGAGTAGTGATTCATCGACTGGGAAAAGTCCTCAGAAAAATGAGTGTGAAAATATTATAATGAAGCTGAAAAATAATTTTACTTTGATTTTTGTTGTTGATTATAAATATATGTGATAATGTATGTGTGTTCTAGTAACTAAGAAAATTGTTTATTATTTAATTATATGAGCAAAATGATGAAATCTGCCTTTTTTTCTTTACCTACTGTTTTCTACTGTTTTTTTTTAGGCGAGCTGTTGTTTTTTAGTTTTTTGAGGTTGGCAACACTGCATCACATACATCTTTGTCATTGTCGTCATTCGTTTTCGTCATTGTTGTTTACCATTGCTTAATTAGTTTAATATTGAATTTGTCTTAACTTTTGGATACAATCCGTACCATTGTTTCTAATTCAAGGATTAAATGAAATTCAATATTTTCTTAGATTGAATAAGGTAAGTTTAAAAGAGCCTATTTGAAAGGAATACGGTATGTGGCAATTGTTAAACTGAATCTTGATTTTATTAATTACGATGGTCGATTGATTGTCCAAATTACGCATATTAATCATGACAATGGTAGTTATATAGTGATTATCTCTTTTGTCTGCCTCGTATTCTATTTCATGTGTTTGACAGTTGTTTTGTTTACAAACACATCAAAAAGTGTACTGCTTTCTTTAAGTTAACAACCTAAGTTAATAACCTAAGAAACATAGGCTTTTCTGATGTGTATTAATGATTTAGTAGTTACAAGCATAGACTTTTAACTCTAGATGGAGCGTTTGAAGCACTAAAGTGATATGTGTTAGAGACCTCTGGAGGCCTTTTTAGTGGTAAATTTCCCAATGTTGTCAATTTACATTACATGTTGTTGTTTACCTATTAAAATATATAGAATACAACCTAAAAGTTTATATTTTATTTCTTACTTTTTTGTAAAGTTTAAAAATTTAACTAGTTGTAACATTTTTAAAACACTAATAATTAATTTTACTACAATAAAACACAATATTTTGGTTAATAAACATGATTTTTGCAGTTCGAAGCTAGAAACTTTTTTTTTAGGCTTTTACTTTGATATTACTAAATAAGACATTCAAAGCTCATAAAAGTTTTACCCTCAAGGGTGTAAAAAAATTCATAGGTTTGAATGGTAGCATATAAGGTTTATGAGAATGTTTAGTTGTAATATTTTATTATTTTGAGTAAAATAACAAGCTATTAAAAATTTCATGTGGACGAAGTCACAGGCACAGGCCGTATAATAATAAAATAAAAATAATAAACTTTTTAACAAATGATTTAGTTTATTTTTTCCTGAATTTGGGAAGTTTTTCATAATACTGGTAAACATTTGCATCATGCACACTAATGATGCTAAGCAAGCATTAAACTTATGTACATATATGAAACGCTCCATCTGGAGGTATAATATATCTATGATTACAAGCTTATTGTTTTTTATTAGTCAACACAATAATTGTTTATTTGTTAGTTTCAGCCTATAGACATCCTGTGGGCATAGGCTTCCACCATTGATCAACACATGATCTGTGACTTCTTCATCCAGTGGATCTAAACACTTCCAATTAAATATAAATAAGGCATTGTAACTAATGCTTACATGTATTACCTTTTTGGAATCATTTTTTATATTAACTGTTTCCAGTTTTGTCAGCAATGGCTGGAGAAGAAGTATCACTTAGACTGGAAATGGGGAGATTAGAGATTGAACCAATAAAGCCTTATAAGCAAATCCAAGAAGAAAATCCTTTCAGTCATATATCACTACAAAAGAATCGGCCTGCCACCAAATCATGTGTTCCAAGCTATAAATGTGCTTGTTCATATCACAAAAAAAACAAAACTGCTTCAATTAGCAAAAAGAAAAACAATAAGATCTTACGTGAACCAGTTTTGAAGCTATCAAAACATTTTGAAAAATATGAATTAAGAAACCCAGAATTATTGAATCATTGTAAATTAACAATTCATCAATCGAACACAGTCAATGTAAACTTAAAGGCACTTGTAGATAATTGTAACCAGTTGAGTTTATGTTGTGATAACAATGAAACTGAAAATGTTAAAACAGAGCCATATGATAAAGCCAAATGGTGGAAGAATGATGCATCAAATAACAAAGCAAGCAAAGACACAAGTCCAGAACCGAGCCAAGCTGGAACATGTTCTCAACAGGCTCTCAACCCACCCTGCGATGTGACAATAGATGAATTGGCCAGTTACTTTGAAACTCTTGTCCATATACCTAAGAAAATGTCATCAATGGCTGAAATGATGTATATTTAAACTGTTAAATAGATATTTTATCGTAAAATTCTTATTAAAGTTAATTCTACACTTCGTTTTTTTTTTTTTTTTTAGAAAGAAATGTTTGCTACAAACACAAGTTTTAAAAAGATCAGAGTATAAGAATAGCTTGCCTATAAGCTGCGAATACACACATGTTTGTAGCTGGCACACTTGCATATAAGTTAATTGCATATGCCAACTACAAGCATGTGTAAACGCTAAGTGTGGCTAACTAGACTAGCATGCGAATAGATGGCATATTATTTGATTTTGTGACAGTTACGGGCACGCAAGTGGATTGAGGAGTCGAAGGGCTAAAAACGAACTTTGCATGTTTTATATAATATCTTGGCAGTAAAAGACATGCAAGTAACTTGCAAATATAAGCGTATTACACCAGTAACAGGCATGCCAGCTACTGCTCCATTTGAGAGTCATGTGTATTCGCACCTATCGCGCGGAGACTTTTCCAGATGTTTGAATAATTATAATGCCGGCTACACATGTTGGCCAAGGTTTACCGAGTGTAACCAAATTAATACAAGGGCCACTTCTTTACGGTGGGCAACTCCATGCAAGTGACCAATGTAGACGAGTGATTAATTTCTACTGGCGCACGGCCAACGTGTAGACACCACTGGACAAGCGCGCGCGAGCGCCTTTGACATGTGCAGAAAAACCGACACAGCTTCGAAGTGTGAAAAACGGTCGTGAGCGCCGGTGAGTTGTGGTAAATATAACAAATGATCCCTATACATGTTTGCGATTGTGCAACGAGCTTAACGTTGCTTCGAGTGACGCGGGGCGATAGCAAGCAATGTGAATGTGTCTATACGTAGGTATTCGCCTTCGCTCGGGAAGCTTACGCCAACGAGCATAGCGGGCATAAAGTCATTTGCAAACTTTAAAGCCCTCTAGCGGCCAAATGAAGCAACTATGGATAAAGGTAAGTCGGGTCAAATCGGCGTATTTTCGACCAAATAATTTATGCTCGTCCATTATACCCCATTCACACTAGGCCAGCTCAGTAGGATAGTTGCCTGTAGATGGAAGCCAATAAGCCAGTCTGATCGATAACTGGGATGGCGTTCTACTTTTTAGGCCAGAACGACCATTCCGCCGCAACTGGCATAGTGTGGACGGTCTGGGTCAGGCAAGTCCAGTTCCGATAAACAATTGTATAGGTACCACGCGTTGTTTTTTTTGTTGTTGTTTTATTTATCGGTCAATGTTATTATTTGTAATTTTTGCTTTTTTGAATAAAAATATACTATGTTGAGACTGTGACTGAGCCTGAGGAAGGACATACAGGCTACACAGGGTTGAAAGTGGGGGTGGAAATTTGTATGAAGTATCGTCATTTTTACAGTTAGAAACTTGAAACTTATTTTTGAGGCTGCCAATTTGATATAAATAAATTGACATTTTAAGTTTGTAAAAGTTTTACCCTCAAGGCTGCAATATAACAAAAGGGAATAGGGGATGAAAGTTTGTATGGGAATATATGATGTTTATGTCAATATTTTGTAAGTTTTATATGTTTTGTTGTATTTTTTTATAAGTTTAAGTAAAATACCACAACAATAACAAAATTCATGCCCCAGAAGGGTAGGCCTTTCTGGGTTACGGGCCACAGAGACCAAGGACCAGACATTTGGCGCGGTCCTAGCACACCTCTCTCTATGTTCTTCTACATCCATACATCAAATCATAGCACGTCGGTTAAGTAAAATAATTAGTCTAAAAAAATCTATCCGAAGACAGTATTTCACGCGGACGAAGTCGCGGGCACAGCTAGTAAGTAATAAAGTTTCTAAATTATAGCACTTATTTGATCGATTAATTTTATTACTCTCTAGTAACTAGTAACTATGAACTATCGAGCATTTCTCTAAATGCTCGATAGTTCATAGTTGTTATGGTTAGTTATGCACTGCACGTACGAGTACGACTGACATGACAACCGTCCATTATGTACAACGTTAATACTCAAACAAAATTAATTCTATACTTCTTAGGCGGCAGCTGCCAAACTAATCACTTAAAAAGAAACACTAAAGGGTAACGACCCATGTTGCTGGTTAGGAAACCGTTAATCTAGTTCTTTCAACTTATCGAAAAACGGCTAAATTTTGTAATCTAGTTAATCATAGATTCAACTAGCAAAGACTTGAAGGTTGGCGGAGTGAAAAAAAGCCGCTAAGGGCTCAGATTAAGAATTATAATAAGGGTTCTTACATAAATCGGCGTTGAATTGAATTCAACTAGTTAAATGAGAAAGTCAACGGTTGAAGGTTGATCCAACTAGTTTGTTCGCCATACCTTATCCCAATCAAAAAGCAAAACATGATTCCTTGCAAAAGCCAAGAGAAAAAAAGATGATCCCTATTGTTTTCAACTGTCAGCTGTCAAATGAATTTTGCGTTTGCGAAAAAACCAACATTTCAAAGTATCAAAGAAAGGCAGTATAAAAGGATCATTATTATTGTGCTAAAAGAATTAACGTATAGATTGTATTAAATTTCTTGTTTAAGTACATGTAAAACCAATTTAGAATACAAAAAATATGTTTAATAAATTCGGCTGTCATATATTCCTTAATGTTTATAAATATTCCTCAAATTATCTACTATTTTCAATTATAATTTCATTTCTGTCTGTAATATGTATTTGGGTTTATGAAAAAGAATCGTTTTATGAGGTAGATTACCCAAGTATTATTTTTTTTTTTTAACCACCTTTTAGCGCTTGACCATGAATCCCAGCTGAAGTAAAAAATGTGTTTTTACTGACAACGTTTTTGTACAGTAATTAATATAATTTTTATTCTTTTCAGTTTTTATTCAAAAATTGCATGCAATCAGAAATAATAATAATACAGGATAAAGGTGAATATAATCAATCCACTTCTGATAAAGAGTCTGTAAATAATGTAGAACCAAATAAAATAACAGAGACACTGGACCACACAATGACATAGATTCCAATCGAACATCAAAATTTGTCAATCAAGTTGTATAAATGTATTTCTTGTATTGAAAACGTTTTTTTTTCTATATCAGTGTGTTATTTTAAAATAACATGTTATCCTTTACTGTGGATAATAATAAGTATAAAAGACAGTAACAGTATATAAATTATGACTCTTTTGTTGCCTAATAAAATTATTTAATTTAAAGAATGTATTTTATTTTGGTACTATGTTAGCCTGTAATTTTAAATAAATTATTTAGTGTCAAAAAATCTCACCATTATATGATACTTATGAGTTTTGGTAATTCATGTACTAATTAGCCCCAAATATTACATAGCCATGTTGTGTAGTTATTGTGAGAAGAAAATGAGAAAAATCACAGTGACTAACTACATACATTGTTTCATTCGTAATTTATTTATTATCAATACTTACTTTACCAAATACATTCAAGTGCAGGCAGAGTTACAGCAACTTGTCCCCAATTATTACTATATTATGTACAGTAGTAGTACAATAATAGGTTGAACTTTTTTTAATAAGCTGGTTTGATTAATTCCTTTAACAAGTCCTCAAACAAGTTTCACCTTAAAAGTGGTTAGCATAGCTTCCATGGAATGATTTTGAACAGTAATCACTGAACATTTTTTTTATTCGAAATTAATTTTTATATTGATTTGTATTGTATTGCATCTATTTACTAATGTATATCACATTATAACAGTATTTAGTTTTGCAAATGATAATCTATAAAAATATAAGACTGATGACACCAATAAGAGAAGTCAAATAAAGATAACATTGGTTTCCTTCTTTTTTATATTATACAGTAATAATTACATTTTATACCACTACATATTATTGATACCAAAACTTTTTTTAATCACAGGCAATAAAGATTTCAATTAGGTATCAAAAACTGTAACACAATTCATATTTATACATAGTGCATTTTGTTTTATAAACCACTATATAAACAGTGAGAATATTTTAATGTTTAACATGATTGACTATAGCACCCCAAATATTGTCCAGCAAACAAGGTGCAGTGGGGTGTCCGGAAAGAAACATTCACAAGTCCACAGCTCACATTGCGCACCATTAGAAAAATAAATTATAGACGGTCCTAACCTGTCACTATCAATTTATCTTGGCATATGTTCTCTGCATACCTGAAAATTATACAAATTTCAATGAATACATATTAATTTCTAACCTGCTTGATGAGAAGAGAAAAATTTTAACAGTAACATTTTCTCTTCTAATTTTATGAAGTGTTTGATATTTATTTTTGTTTAATATATTATTTATAAACACTTTAGCAGTTGTCTGTTTACAAACAGATTTATGCATAAATAACATAAATAAGTAAATAAGAAGTATGATAAAAATAATCGTAAAAAATCTACACAAAAAAACGAAATATTGATTTAATGGGATTTAATATAATTAAACTGTAAAATAACCAAACTGAACATTTACATTTTATTGAATTCAGCCATTATTTAAAACAATCACATATGCATATATAATGAACATATTGCAGGTAAAAAGCATACATCTAACCTTATTATTAGTACAGATGTTTCAAGATATTGTTGAATGGAACATAAGTTATACTGCAATTAGCAAATAGTACTAACCATGTCTAATGACTATTGCAATGTTTATATTAACAAATATTTGAACATTATTAACAGTGGGAACAATTACTCTTAGTTTTATAGAATTTTTATCTTATTATGAAAATATTATTTAATATGCATATATCAAGATATACACAAATACATTAAAACATACTATCTACTTTTAAAGTTTTCCTAAATGGGTATAATTTGTATGAAGCAATACATTCTTCACATGACAGGAATCATCTAGTGCAAAGGTATTTTATTATGTCTAATAAAGAGGATTTATTAAAGAGATTCATTGAAATATACTGACTGCAGTTGAGCAGGAAAGCGGTGCGTAATTATTCTGCGGATTGGGCGGACTTTGGAAGGTGTTGACTTGCATCGGAGTATGCTGGTTGTGCGGCGGCGGGTGTGTGGCGAGCGGGGACACTGGCGGCGCCATGGTGCTGCCCCCGCCACCGGCGTTGCTCGGGCTGCCCGTCGTCGACAGCCGAGAGAACGCTGCTAATGCGTCTGGAAAGTTTGGTGGCGTCGCCGGAGTGTTACACGGAGTTATTAATTGCTGTAAACAAAATAATTGTTGATGATCAAAACAGTTTTTAAAGAATACAAAGAAGAAATTAGTAAGGAAATGTTCAAATTTTCAAGGTTGTAAAATGCCAATTGTACTGAATACCCAAAATTTACCCCAAAAATAAAATGAAGTTCAAGTGTTTACCCTTTATGCTCATAACTGACCTGGTGGTAATGTTGCGCAGCAATACCATTTGCTCCTGATGGTATTGCAACTTCTTGAAAGAATATTGATAAAGCTGTCTGTAAATATTTTAAACAATTTGTTAAAATCATAGTGCAACACAGTTTTCATAATTATAGATTTTATAACCTGCAGAATGGGAATGCATAATGCAGTGAAAAGATCAACAACGACAAATGTACAGCGTACTGAACACAATTTGCATTTCAAAGAGAATACAATTTCTGGTCTGTTCTATGTCTTCTGTTATCAAAGAATCATTTTTTGTTTAAGTATAGTAAGTATATGACTGAAGTTGTGGGCGACACCAAGTCTTTGATATAAAGAAGATAGATAAAATGTTTGTATTTTTAATATTAAAAGTACAACATTGAGAATACCTTTATTCTCATGCCAGGAACTTTGTTAATACATTAATTATTAAACATATTTCATTTAAATTTACTCATTGTTTGGTTCTAATGAAAAGCATCATTGTAACATAATTGGGTTCAATCACAATAGAGACACAAATCTGGTGCCAACAGGCTCAATACATAGCTATGTTAAAGTTTGCTGTCCAAACTTAATAAGAATAATATTATAATTAACTTTAAATTTAAAGAGAGTGTTGGCCCATCACCAGAGAGAACACCAACACAACAGAGTCTATGGTGTCATTTACTCTCTTTCTAATACAGTGTGCTCCACTTAGATAAAAAGAAATGTGAATCAAAGGCTGTCTTTTAATGTATCTTTACAGCACCCTGGATAATACCAGCACTAATATTCTAAGGATTAACAGACAGCATGTACAAATAAAAAAAGATCTTTCTTATACATAGTTTTTTTATGAATAATCGTAACTTGGTTTGATAAATTAAAAAAATAATAATTTGAGGAACCATGTGGTATTGGACTAATTGGTTACTTAAAGAAAAACAAGGTCATCCTCTTCATGATATGATAAAGGTTATTAGATGAATGTATAAATGGTGTTGTGATTGAAAGCTTTCTAGTCTTTTCTTAAAATGGGAGGATATGTAATTTTCATTGATATTCAACTCTTTAATTTAATTGGTTTGTGGTCTAGAAGAAAAATTATACTTGTTTAACTACTATCATCTAACATGTCATCTAAATGAAACTTAAATATAAATTATAATGTCTATTTAAGGATGATTAGTTTGACAATTTATTTCTTATATATGTAAGAATCATTCTAGTCCTACTTTATTCTTCAAAACAACAAAGAAATAAATTATTAAACCAAAAATTGAGGTGTTGATAAACAAAAAAGAAATGTATTTTATGTTTTTAGTTAAATGTGTGATACATAGCCAAATAACTGTAACAAATTTAAAAAGTAATAAAATACCTAAATTACAGTACTTATTTGTTTAATTAATTTTTATGCAAGTCCAATGCTTTGTTGTTCTTAGTTGTTTGTTATGTAAGTACGGTCCAACACTTTGACAACCATCCATTAAGTACAACATTAATTCTCGTACAAAATTAATTCGATACTTCATAGCAAATTAATCCTTCTTAAATGGACACTATAGGTTACAATATAAAAGAACTCAAAGGAACAAATTTTACTTGGATTTTCACTTGAGTGTGAAAGTAATATTTAAATTGAAATTTCAAAATAAACTTACAAAAGACCTTTAATATCAAAATAAAAAATAAACTTAACAATATTATGTTTAATTCAATACATGAAAACTTTAAGTGATGAAATATTAACATTAGTTATATGATAAACAAAAGTGTTTTGCTCCTTGACACTTCAATTGTTATTGTTAGCTTATTTACAAACTATGCGCTTAATTTGTCATTATCAAGACGTAAGTAAATCTATTTTTGACAGTCAAGGAAATATTATTACAGATTTCAGTGTGCGCCTTGCGACAATTAAATGTGTTCGTTTGATAATTCTTATGTTAATGACCCAATTTATAAACAAATTCCCTTTTCAGAAAATATAGCAAAATAAACGTGATGTAGCAGCCATTTCATGATTTAATTGTTTGTTTACATGTATTACTCAAATTTACCTCAAATTGCCAATGAGCAGCCTGAAGTAACTGTTTAGCTTGTTCGCGAGCGCATCCCGCTGCCAGCACAAATTGATTTATCATAACTTGTTCACGTAATGCTGAATCCATTGTATTTTAAGATCTTAACCAAATATAAGTTCACCGACTCTGCAAGAAATAGTAGCAGTTAGGTACTTGTACAAGGTAGGTAGTAGTAGTAGGTAGGCAGATGAATGTTTATTCTGTTGGGATCACGGACTAATTTTATGAAAGGCGCTAGCGTACATTGTTCACAAGAGTAAAAGAGAGGTCAAAACTGCGAAGTTTACATAATAAAATAACAATGCAACCTTCATGGTCATAGAGTACAGAATATAAAGTCACACCTAAATAAATCAGCTAAAAATGTGTTGTGACTTGTGATGGCTTAAAACAAAAATTCATACATTTTTATGCTAAACAAGAAGTAAGCAAGCAAAAATTTTTAAATTTTTTTAATTAGTAGAAAGGACAAATCGGCGAAACATATTAAAACAATTTAAGTAGTTCAAATGTTCTAATTGAATGTTCCCGATTATTTAATAATAATAATAATTTTTCTTCAAGCCACAATGTTTTACTCATATTTTTGTTGTTAATAATGCAATTTATTTATTATTATATGCAATTTTATTATTTTTAGTAAAAGTTATTTATCCAATTATCAAGTCATAAAAATTACTTGACAACATTTGGTTACAATTACAACAAATAAGGTTTAGATTTCAGAACAAATTACTTACATACCGGTGAATGTTTTGAGAGCTTTGTACTTTGTTCTATCTATTACATTTGGAACTTTGAAAACTAAAATTGATGACATTTATGTTTGGCTTGACAGCGATGACATATTGTCTCACGTTTTGTGTTGCGGTAGTGGTGTGTTTTTCTATCTTTGTACCAATTTCAGTACATTCATTTATCGTTTTTAGTTGTATGGATTGAAATTTTCATAAGCAATAGCTTAATAATGATTATCGGTAACGGTCCTGAAGAACCTACTAAAAAGAAGCGGCGTAAAAATTTAGAAGCAGCGGGTAAAGTTGGAAAATCCTTAGAACCCAAACTTATTATTTTCTTGATTACCACCATCCACCACACTTGTTGATTGGTGCAGATATCTTAGTATATCCTCATTATGCCTTGGTAATTAAGTGTAACCTTTTCTTAACTTTACAGATAAATTAAATGAAAATGAGAAACCTATAGGTAATGAAATGTTACAAAAGGTTCGAAAAAAACACATACCTAACCTCAGACTAAAACCTGCTGGAGATATTGCATCTTTACTCACAGCCGAACAAGAAAGAATACCACTAATGCTCACTGATATACAGCACCTTCTTTTGCACTCCCTGTTTGGTAACATCAATTTGAGTCAACCTCCACGATGGTATGTTTTGGATAAGGGTGATCATGTCAGTCAAACAACATGCATCATCTTAGAAGGTCTTTCTATTCAACACTGGGAAAAATATCATGAACAAATGTTAAATTCAAATAAAATTTTCAAGCATCATATAGAAATTCTTACTCCATCTGTATACAATGGTTCACTTGTTAAGGAGTTAGCTTTAGTACCACTGTCTGAAAATGATAAGGAAGCAATCATACAGAAATATGGAAGTATGAATTTAGCTTTAGAAGCTAGAAAAGATTTGATGGTTATGATGAAGGCAGTCTTTCCAATTGAAGATGGTGATAGTGACAATTTTGATTATTCAACTGGAGATGCCTATCCTAGAACACAACTCATATTGTCAGCATGGCAATTGATTGAAGACAATTATCCACTGCCTTTGAAAGGAAAATTACAAAATGCTTATGCAGATTATGTAATGACCAAAGAGGAATATAAACCAGTTACAGCCAAATCACCAATGTTTGGTTTAGATTGTGAAATGTGTCTAACAAGTGTAGGTTCAGAATTAACACGGGTTACCATTGTTAATGAGAAATATGAAAGTGTATATGAAACATTAGTTAAGCCTTATAATGATATAACAGATTATTTAACTAGGTATTCTGGTATTACTGCATCATTATTGGAAAATGTTAACAAGAGGTTAGAAGATGTTCAAAAAGAAATTAGACATTTATTACCCCCTGATGCCATTTTAGTTGGTCACTCACTTAATACAGATTTACATGCTTTAAAAATGATGCATCCCTATGTTATAGATACTAGTGTAGTATTTAATATCACTGGGGAAAGGTGTCGTAAACCTAAGCTGAAGGTGTTAGCTAGAGAATTTCTTAATGAAATTATTCAATCTGGAAAAGAAGGCCATTGTTCTAAAGAAGATGCAGTAGCCGCTCTGAAAGTTGTACAGCTGAAATTGAAAAAAAACTTAGAATTTGGTGATGCTGTTCATACTAAGAGAAAACAGTATAAAGAAAATATGATAAAAGTAAAACAAAAGGAGGAATATGCTTTATCAATTTTTAATCATATAATAGAACAGAAGAAAACTTCAATTGTTGTTGGTTGTGATAACATTACAGGGGATTATCACACATACTTGACACAAGCAAAAGAAAGCTTTAACTCTCAGTTGAAAAAGAACAAGACGAAAAAGGTGAAACTTTGCACTGTAGATGGTGTGGAAGAAGTTATATCTAAGCTCTCTGAATCCATTAGTGAATATAATTTAGCTATGGCACATCTTAAATTAGAAATCAACACTGATAATGCATTACAACAAATGCTTGAGATTGATGCATGGATTCAAAGAGTGTGGGATAGTTTAAAGATTTCAGGTTTGTTTGTTATTGTATTTGGTGGGACTACAGATACCAATGGTATTGCCATGATGAAAGTAAAAGATGTAACATGAATTTTTCTTTACTGAATTACTTTCCACATTTATGTTTAAGTAAATATTTTCCCTTAAAAGACTCATGAAAAATAAAAATATTTGATTTAATAAACTCATGGTAAAACCCAATTCCAATGAAAACTATTAACATGTTAGCTTCTAAAGAATGAGTTTGATTTCACATAGATTATGTGTAGTATATTTGATCTATAAAATTACTGTTTCTTGTTGTATGTAAGTCTTGTTTTGTGGACAATCCATACAAGAGGCATTTGTTGGCTCAGTTTACATAGTGTACTATTTTTTATATAATGCCTTGCTGAAATCAAAACGAATTATAGAATTATGTGTAAACCAAATATAAAGCAATAAACGTCAGAGTGGAAAAGAGCGAGCTTGTTTTACTTTAACAGTTTCAGAGCTCTTTATACATTGACTGCAAAAGCAATGCAAAAATTTTCACATATAGCAAAAGTACCAAATTGTTGTTGGATGTTGGAGGTCTGTCCTACCGACACGACATAACCATTTTCGTGTATGCACTTATTTGTATAACAAAAAGTATAATTATGTAATATTTTACTCGTCTCTTGGCTTTCAGAATTAATTTTTCCAGTGATTTTTCGTCAAAGTCAAAGTATTTTTTCTATACTTACTATTTGTACAAATTATTGCAATTTAAAAATGCGCCTCTAAACTAGCTACCGAAAGTAGCTTGTTTGATGTTCGGCAAATTTCCGACAGCCGACCTGAATAATTTTTAGCCTGTTAAGATTACGTGCAACGACGCAAATGTGTGGCTACCCATGTACGAGAACAAGAATTATGCAATTTGCATGTAACGTGTTGTCCCAGCATAAGAAAATCTTTTTAAATTCATTCACATAAAATCAAAGTTTATTTCACTTTTCAAAAGGTTAAATATGATTGATTGACAAGATGGATTCTTGATAACGGTTTGTTTGCTTACATAAATTCTAAAAACGGGAACCGTAGCGTCATCAATTTTCTACTTACGTTTTGTTAACACAATAGCGATAATTGTTGTGAATACAACAATTACCTCTCACATATAAACTTATGGAATATACTTATTTAAAACTCACGCCTTGTCCTTGACCTAGTATAGAACTATTATAGAAGACCTACTACAGAACCTAAGATACAACAACCGACCAGTTATTTCTTGAAAAGGCATACTACAAGTTCTGTGGTGACGACGAAAGAAAGCCGAGTGCCTGAGGAAGTACGTACGACTTGTGAGTGAGTGCTATGTATGAAAGCCCATACTCACGTCTAGTCCGAAGCCGGCGTAACGGACAAGTTCAGTGATCAGTGAACCTATGGGCCTACACCGGAGATCGGCTTTAAGCAAAGTTTGGCATTAACTAGTTTAACCGTTAATCGTTAATTAACAAAGTTAAAAGATTAACTTTTAAGTTAACTACAAAAAAGGTTAACGCTCTTGTTAACTTCCGTTAAATTTAACTTCTGTTAATTGTTATACTCGTATAAGACTCTTGTTGACGTGCTGTCATTTTGTTTAAATTACGAGCCGCGCTATGCTCGTAAGTTCGGCGACTGTCGGTGAGTCGAATAGTAAGAACGATTTGCAGATAATTAGATGAAAATGCCATTAATATAGCTGAACTCTGGGTGCAATTGCAACTAAAATAATCTAGTGTGAATTACTCTACCACGTGGTAACTAAAATACAACTAACTTGTGCCCATTGGCGTCAAAAATGTTTATTTTATTAAAAAGAGTTAAATTGGAAAGTCAATATACACAAGTGTGTGTAATTCTTACATATCATCTCATCCAAAGATCGAAATCAATCTTCTTCTTCTTCTTCCAGTGCCTCTTCAGTCTTGAAGGTTGGCCGCTAACTTGGAAAATTTTTCTCTATTCAATGCGGTGCGAAACAATTCCTCCGCTGACCTAATTCCGGTCCATTCTCTAATGTTACGTAGCCACGACTTTTTCCTGCGTCTTGCGCGTCTCTTGCCTTCAATCTTGCCCATCATTATCAGCTGAAGTAGTTTATACCTCTCATGCCGGAGTACGTGTCCCAGGTATTCCACTTTACGCTTTTTGACGGTCTGCATGAATTTTCGGCTCATAGCAACGCGCTGGAGCACCGTCTCATTACTCACCTTCTGCGTCCAACTGATTCGGAGCATACGGCGATAGCACCACATTTCGAATGCCTCGAGGCGTCTTGTGGTATCTTCTTTTATCGTCCATGCTTCACAACCGTAGGTGACGACAGGCCAGATGTAACAGAGTAATATCCTAATTCGGAGCTTTATGTCAATTTGACGACAACACAAAATTTTCTTCATTTTGTTGAAGGATGCTCGGGCCATTTCTATCCGGGTTTTGATTTCCTGATCAGACTCCCATTTTTCATTGATCCAAGCACCTAGATATTTGAATTGTCGAACACGCTCTAGTTTTTGGTTCCCTATTGTGATGTTTGGGTTTAAGTTAGGATTTGTGGTTACGATCATAAGCTTTGTTTTGTCTTTATTAATAGACAATCCAGCTTTCTCGCTATATTCATTCACCCTGTCCACGATAGTCTGGAGGTCGTTTTCCGAAGCTGCAATGAGAATCGTGTCATCTGCGTAACGCAGGTTATTTATAACTTTACCATTGACTTTCACTCCAGCTTCCAGGTTTTCGAGAGCCTCCGACATTATGGCCTCTGAATAAATGTTGAATAATAGTGGCGATAGTATGCATCCCTGTCGTACACCTCGGCTGATCGTAATGTCTTCGGTTTCTTCATTGTCTACCCTTACATTAGCTACCTGGTTCATGTATAAATTGCGTATAATGCGTATGTCTTTTCCATCTAATCCGATGTCTTCGAGGCGCTCTAGTAATCGATGGTGTTTTACACGGTCAAATGCTTTTTCGTAATCTATGAAGCACATCAGGATATCAGATTGCATGTCTCTGCATTTTTGTACAAGAACATTCAAGGCAAAGAGGGCTTCACGGGTTCCGACACCGGCACGAAATCCAAACTGACTTTCTCCCAATTGTTCATCACATTTCTGTCTTATTCGGTTATGAATGATGTTTAAAAAGACTTTGAGAACATGACTCATGAGACTTATCATACGAAATTCTTCGCACTTTCGAGCATTCTTCTTTTTGGGAATTGTGATGAACGTCGACTTCAGCCAGTCACTGGGTAGTTCGCCAGTATCATAAAGCTGATTGAAGAAATGTGTCACTACGTCAAGTTGATCTTCTTCTAAGAGCTTTAGGACTTCTACGGGCACATTATCAGGTCCGGTTGATCTGCCTGTTTTCGCTGTTTTCAAGGCATGTAAGACTTCTACTTGCAAGATAGGAGGTCCAGAAATATCAGTAGTCATCGAAATATTTCTTGAATGGTCTGTGAATCGAAATCAATAAAGGTGTGTTTAATTCTTCTTTCTACTTGTTTTACGAACTTATCTCAGCCCAAAAACAGTATAAGTTTTAAATGGTTAACTTCAACGATTTACTTTAACTTCCGTTAAATTTTCGATAAATTAACGATTTACGTTGTTAAGTTTCTGACTAATTGTGCGTTTATCAAAGCGTTAACATTGGAGATACAGGAGGAAGCACCGTGACTACATAGTTTTTGTTTGGGAAGAAGCGTTTGAGGTCCAGAGTAGACTGGAAAGATGGTTGCATAATCAAGAGAGCTAGATTGAAGATAAGCAAAACGATTATTACAGATTTTTATAGAGTTTGAAAGTAGCACCAATGGTAGAGAAATAAAAGGTAAGCATGGGATGGACATGTTATGAGGAGGGAAGAATCGCATATAACAAGGAGAGCTTTATTTATGAATGTGCAGGGTTACACTGGTAGGGGTACGCATACGAAGAGATGGATGGATTGTGTGAAAGGTAACTTGATCAGGAATGGAGTGCTGACTAAGATGACGGAAAATAAATGGATCTGGAGGACGAAATACTGGTGCGCCGACCCTACATGAGTAGGATAAAGACAGGGAGATGATGATGAACCGACCAAAGTTTTGGTATCAACACAGGCAAATCGGAGTCGATAGCTCGAAGGTCTAATTTCCATATTATGCTAAGGAACTGGTAAATATATGTTACTAAATCTAATAATATGTTATACACCAATTTAAAAAGTAGTTTAAGGGTTGTAACGATTTTTTATTTAAAATAAATCTAAAGTAAAGATATAACTTTTAAACATTTATACTAAAACAATGTCGATCTAATATTGCGATGGGTATGTCATTTGCTGAGTGCATAAATTTGTCCGGTGATGGGGTCTACGGTAAGCGACGGCGGTAGCTCGGCGGCCATGTCGGCCAGCGCCTCCCAGCGCGTCGCGCGGCTGCACTCCGACTGGCTCGGACTTGCTAACTCCTCTATTTCTTCTCTGCAACACACAAATATTCAACACTTATTGTAATAAAGCTCTTGATAGATTATTAAGAATCATTTTAGACCAAAGCTATGATTTTGTAAATTATGTTTCTTATATTATAAAACAAGAACGACGTTTTTGACACTTTTCCAACCAACACTGATTTTTTTTATTTATGACCTGTTTATTCGATTAGCCGTGAGTTTCTGAAACCAAAATCTCCGTTTAAAACATATTGTTATCTCTGTGTTGTTAAAGATAATAAGACAGGGATGTGTTTTGTACAGACATTTTTGTCTCATAAAACAAAGGTAGATGTAACAACGTTCGTATTGTCATTGTCTCGTTTAACTAAAATAACACTCATTGAACCTTTTATTGTACAAACAAGTGTTTGTCATGTTGCCGTGAATTAAAGCAAATCTTCTTTCTGAATCAAGAACCCTTGCTGAAATCATAACATTAGCAAATTATTTATTTTTTGTTAATTTTTACAATTGAACTTACTTGATCTCTTCCGGGGCGGTTACTGAAGACGTTTCATCTATGCTATGTTCGACTTGAGTGTCAGTCTCATGTTCTATAACTTCTACTTGACTAAGATTCGTTTCAGAAGAATTCTTTTCTATGTTTTCGTGCTTTTCCAAAACATTGTTTGACAGAACGTGATCAACAACTTCTTTTAAAGTCGTTATTTTTTCTTGTTCTCGGTAATTTGTATCGTTTTGATTTATTTGATTGTTATCCTCTTGTTTGCTTTGGTCACCTGTAAAATTAGTTATTCATATTTCAAAGCCGTACAATTGAAATATTTCTAACCTAAGTTTTATTGATTTTGTTGAATAGACGATAAAGTACGGCGTCCCATATACAGTCGAACCTGGATAAGCGAGAGTTTAAGGGACCGCAGTAATTTCTCGATTATAAAGGTTTCCCTCTAATGGGAGTTTCTCGCCTTTGTAGCTCGTCCGTCGGGACTGAACAATAAATCACTCTTATAAAGGTTTTTCGCTTATATGTTTTACTAAATTATTTGGGTCCATCCATCGAAGTTACCGAAAACGTACACGTTACATTAAAACAGGTACAGGTTTATGAAGATAATATTTCTTTCAAAGTACGTACTTAATTCCGTAAAAATGCAGTGTCTTTTGATAAGCGAAAGACGGCAGAACCTTAACGTACCACGTGATTATAAATTAACATGATACCACAGCAGCACTATATGAAACAGTTTAGATTGTTAATTGTAACGTTGCTAGCGAATTTCGATTTTTTTTGAGGTAATAACGCGTTATAAAATTTAATTTTGATTACTAAAATTTAGAACCGTAATTTTTGGCCACACATACTGATTATATAGGTTACAAGTGCCTATTTTTTTGTACCTTTAACAAGAGAGTATTATAAAAGCTTCATTTCTTTCGATTTTTTTTCAATAAGTTCATTAATTTCGTGATATACTAGTATAGCGTTATATTCATTGTGCTATGCCGAGAAGCGAGTAGCCGCAGAATGTTCGCGGCTCCGACTGACTCGGTAAGTTATCGTTTTAATAATTTTACTCTCACAATGTTCTCTTCAAAGATGAGCTGCGGCCAGTTGTCGTGAATGTGGTGAATGAGTTTTTGGTAATAATATGTGATAAAAATCAAGTTTTAAAAGTACATTTACCTTCGATATTTTCGGTGGTTTTAGAATCGTTTTGTAATACATGAAAATTATTTCTATCTAAGTGTATATCGTTAACAGTATCACATTTAGAAAGTCCATTTTCTTTGTTTAATTCATTCTCTTTATTTTTATTAATACCTTCGTCCTCCAAAAAATGTATAGTTCTATCTGAAACAGGTGTATAAAAATTATAGAAACATTTCGAATAATTACACCGCAAGTGTATGTAAAACTTTTTATTAAGAATAAACAACAAAGTAATAAACCTCAATTATTTTACATGCGTGAAGCGAATTGAATAAAATTAAGCGACGTCTTACCTTTAACATTGACCTCGAGTTCACTCAGCACGCCCAACCCTAACTCGCTAATGTTTTCAAATAGCTAATGAAACAACAAAGAGCATACGTAATGGTCGATTACCGAGAAGATGAATTATATCAAGACAAAGCAGTGATCCATAATAATTTATTAAATCTATAAGGTAAATACGGAATTGAAAGTGCTAAAAAAAGAACAATACAAATGTATAGTTTTCGTCATTCGGTCACCTGTAGAATTGGTATGAGCTTCGATGACATTCGGAGCGCTGCTAGTACAGCCCATGGTGGGTGAGAATTAAATTGGAATGGTGAACATGCGTAAGCGAGTCAAAGCCTCGAAGTTATTCAGCCACGTGACGTAAATTTCGACCAGCCGACAAGCCGAGCTCAGGCCGTCCGCACGACTGCCGCCGGTCGTCCGGCCGCCCGCCTCCGGCGCTGCTTTGCCTCTAGCAGATCGTATCGTTCTCACCATGGGAGGGTGTACACTCAGATGACCTCGCACTCGCACCCCCGTCGCATTTCTTTTTAAATAAAATAGTGTAACAACGTTGTTTTACTTGACGTAACTATTTTTTATGTAACTTTTTCTCGCCTATATGGATTTTTTAAACCTTTTACCTATTACTAGTTAAGCGTACTTAGTCAAGTACATATAAAGCGTATTATAGGTAATTAATGTAAATGCAATAAGTTTTCAAAGGTTGTATTAAACTTTGAAAACTATGAATCTAAACTTTCAGTGCCAGACTAAGAATATATTTAAATTAGCTAGACAAAGAATATAAGAAAAATATCAATATAAAGCTCCGTAATTAATGTAGTTTCAAAGTATGGACGAATCCGAAGTTTGAAAACTTATTTCGTTTTGATATTTTCTGCAGAACACATATTACACAAATAGAATTATTTCTAAAATTTATTTTATTGTTCTTTTCGATAATCTGTAATCATTACTAGAAGTTATCGTATCGTGCGGCGAATTTAGTAAAAAAAAAGTTCTGATCAGTTCTATGGTTAAATTTTAATGTTAGGTACTTTAGCAAAGTGTCAATTTAATATGCTCTCAGTACCTAATGAGTGGTGTACCCGCCTTGGCACTCATTCTAAGTACATACAGCTCACTAAAGCAAGGTTATGGAGATTTCATTTTTGTGATAATGTCAGTGAGAGCATAATATGCATTTTAATTATGTTTTATTTATAACTCTCGAGTTTTATATGTATGGGCTAATTAGCGTACACAGTTATTAGTATAACTATTTTTCGGCGGTAAAGTAGGAAATGGATTTCTTTTGTTTACATGGCAATGTTTGTGCTCACGACACATTTTAATTTGTGGCTAAATAAGGCTATAAATGTACGAAGAATGTAATTTTGATTTTCACAATGCACTATTTGAATACCGTCAAGGATACTGTGAAACTTCATTAATTCTTACACGCTGCTTACCGCCTAGGTATTATTTCTATTGCACGCTATAAAAAGGTGCGGCTGGATCATTAATACTAACTACTACTACAGCAAAAACTACAAAAAAACTGAAGTCGTTACTTACTTGCTATCTACACTTTGTCAATACGTTTTAGTAATACTTTTTTTTCTCCTTGAAAAATTCTAGTCCCATTAAGCCTTGATAGTTTAAGGGACTTCAAGATGAAATTACATCTTTCGCAAAAGGGGTTAAATGGAAACATTTATTAAGTATAGCAGTAAACCACGACTTCAACCGCGCAGTATTAAAAAAACTATCTCGAACAAAATGCACTAAAAAGTAACATGAAAAAAACAATCTCAAACAGAATGCACAAAAAAGTAACAAGATAATGTCATGAAAACCCTCTAAAATAAGAAAGTTCTCTTCTTTCTTGTAACATGCCTATAATATTGTATAATTATTGTTATTTCGCAGTCGGTATCGGACGAAGTGAATAAGTGACATTTTATATGTGAGAAGTATTAGACATAGTTACGTTTATGTCCATACTTAACTATAAATGTAATTGATGTTTCTAAATAAAAAATGGTTATTGTGAGAAAACTATAAAAGATAGATATATGCTATCGCGGACTTTTATTTAGCACTTTTAAAGAGCTACAATTCTTCGATACATCATTTTTATGTATGTAGGTCGTATAGTTTAGCCTACGTAAGCGATGATAGAAAAAAGTCCCTAATTTTCGCAACGCATTTTGAAGTTATACTCAAAATCTACTAGTCTTCTAGTTATTTAAAAAAATAATCAAAAAAATGGGACCCATCTGATTCAAATATTCTTCGATTAAAATATTTTTTATCAAAATCGGAGCACCAGGGATTTCTGCTAACTTCGCGGTAACAAAACTTAAAAAAAATACAGTCGAATTGATAACCTCTTTCTTTTTGTGTCTAAAAATGTCACCAACTGGGTCCTTTTATTGTATTATGTATTAACTTGCACGAAAGCGATCAAACTTAAAATATAGCAAGATCTATTGTTAGTTAGAACTGGTGGATATTAATAGATACTAGTGAAACTTAATCCTTACGCGAGTTTCATTTTGTTTTCTATATTTGTATATGGCGGAACAATAATGAGTTTTTAAATATGCCTTTCTCAATAATTTTCATTAAGAATTTAGAAAGGATAGGAAGAGACCCTGTGTTTGGCAGAGGAGTGGACGAATAAAGATATGCTACACTTCTGTAAGTGCGGATGTCTATGGGCAGCTTCGCTTTCAGTCACTTCGCTATTTTAGGGAATTCAGGTGGCCACCTTATACTATAAAATTAACGTCACACCACCACCAAAAAATAAATAAACAAACTAGTATTAAAACAGGTTATATTTTACAAGAATATGCGCAACTAGTTTTTTTCGAAGATTTCAAATAAATATAAACAAAACAAAACGCCAGTTCAGCTGCTTTTGGTCAGCGCGAGCAGGGACAAGCCACCTCTTTGATGCCGATCAGTGCGATCGCCTCGATCTCAATCAACGCATTGAGCGGCAGCTTCACCACTTGGAACGTCGAGCGCGCCGGGTACACTTCGGTGAAAACTTTAACAAAAACACAAACGAAACGTAAATGAAACGAGCAAAGACGATACAAATCTATGTTGCAAAAGTGGGTGTTGGTAAGGACGTCTTAGAAAAAGTTATAACATTCTAAACAAATCATTATATTCATAGATGTATTCTACGATGTAGGAAAAGCAGTTATCCAATATCTTCGGTAATCTCTGCTTACCCCTCTTTTGGGCGTGTGTTTATTTTCGATCAAGTAGATTCATACGCGCTGGTAGCTCTATTTGACCATAACCTCATTATCCGGTATCACTTTTACTTTCCTTTTATGAATTTCCCCATGAATTTAAGATACTAATTTTTTCGAGTCAACGCAGTCATCCGAGTTGTGCAATTAGGTCAGTTATTACAATAATTTCAATATACATATCATGCTAGTGAATACAGATAACAAATTATAATAGTGTCAGTTCTAAATTTATTAACACTGAGCATTGTTTTATTAGTTCGAAATTTTAATTGTTTAAATCTCAAAAAAAACATTCGCTTGACATTGACTTGAAGTATGCCCTAATGTTTAACCGAGAAATGAGATTTTATTTTTAATCTTTAATTTCTCCTGTATCATCACGAGTTAAAAAAAAATTCTCTTTTTGTCGTATGTCTGTTTGGTAAAATCCGCAAAAGAATGTTTTTAAACGGTGTTATTTAATCTATTTTAGTTTAAGTCTTAGGATAAATATTTTATACTTTGTCCTGCTTAAGCTTAACCGATTTACAAACATGCCTAAGATACGGCAATAAAGACTTACATTCTGCATATACTTTGTTAACGCATGGAAAATCATCCATATTGGTCAATAGTATTGTCGTTTTCAGAACACCCTGGAGAGAACTCTCGCCAGCCTCCAAGATACTTTTGAGATTGTTAAGCGCCTGCCGGGTCTGGCCCTCGATGCCGCAGATCATGTTTGACTGCGTGTCGAGGCCGAGCACGCCTGATACGTACAGCGTCTTGTCCGTCAGCACCGCCTGGCTAGAAGACGCACCAACCGTTATTTATATGAGATAGGATATAGCAAGCGGTCAGTTGGTATCGCTAGCGAAGTGGCCGCTGCTCATAGACATCTGATACATGGTAAAGAGCTGCAGATGACTACTTTTATTGGACAGATGAGGACGAGGGTACTACTTTTCTTTGATTTTTAATAATTGTATTTAAAAATGTTAGTTACTATATAATATTATTACCTTTAATAAACGAACTTAAAATTAGATACGTTATTAGGCTACGGGTGTGGGGGTAGTGAACAATGAGGTACATTTACAAGTCACTGAACTTTAACCCGACGATTTTTTTATTATTGGTATATCCACGCCTTTTGCTTATTGCCGGAGTTTAAAAGCGTAATCTAATTCTATTTTGATTAGGATTAGATTATACCAGAGAGTAACAGATGCGTATAATTATAAAGAACGGATGTTATTTACATTCATAATTGCGTCTTAATTTTAAATCTTAAAGAAACTATATTATTAATACCCACGAAAATAAGTGTCGAAAATTAAAAATTAAGTGAAGTACTTAAGCCCTAAGTAAGGCATAAATTCTTTAAAAAGGTGTTTATCAAATACAAGTGTTCAAAATACTGATTTTTTTTGGAGTCTAAATCATCATTTCCCTGGCCTTTTTCCACTCACGTGGGGTCGGCACACAAGGTTTTACAAACCTTAAAGTTTTGGCTTAATTTTTTTTACGGCCGGTCGCCTGCCTGTCGCCAGTCCTACTTGGGAGGAATATCTTAAAATAAAATATTTGGAGTCTAAATAATTATATTCATATTTAAAGTAGGATATATACCAATTACTTACAACTTAAATAATAAAATTTAGTTATTAACACACCTATTTATGTAAGTACAATTGTCATTACAATTGCAAAATATGTGATCTAAATTAGTAAGAAAACTTCTGTTAACCAATTTTAATCAACAACACCTATATTTAATTGTGCCTTTAGTTCTCACGATAAAATATAAGTACATTTGCTTATTGTACACAACCCACAATTATATTAACAATATTGACATCATATTTTGTTAAAATCCTCGTCACTAGATCAAAATTACTTAAACGCACTTACCTATAAGGTCCAACAGGCTTATAAACATCAGAAGATGTTATTGCCTTTTTGTTAATTTTTGAAGTCTTAGTACTCGTTTTAGACATATTTGATTTAAACCTGTAACACGTTTGTCTTAAACAGAATCACCAGTTCATTTGATCACAGAGAGCGCGCCGGGAGATGGCGGAGAGGTCAAGGTGCTTACAGCATCATGACCCGCAACTGATAATCGAAATTTAATAAAAACTCACGTATGATTAGATTAAATTACAGTTTAATTTAGTTTGACTTGTGAATTTTTAATATGTCAAAATGTTCAAATAAAATTTAATGTCTTTTTTTGTCACCGAAACCGTTTCTTTCTGCCAGTTATTCATATATAGAAGTCGGTAATCTCTGCCCCCTCCCCTCTGTGTGGGTTGTGTATGTGTTTGTTTGTAGTTTTATTATTTTGTATGATAAGTTCATGTTAGTGTTTACCCTGTTGGAAAACAGATTACCCGCGACTCCGTCCGCGCGGAATAAAAAAATAGAAAACGGGGTAAAAATTATCCTATGTCCGTTTCCTGGTTCTAAGCTACCTGCCCACCAATTTTCAGTCAAATCGATTCAGCCGTTCTTGAGTTATAAATAGTGTAACTAACACGACTTTCTTTTATATATATAGATAGATAGATTGTATGTTTTTTACTAACATTTATTTTTATCAATACTTACTCTAAAATTAGAAAATAAAGCCCTTGCCTTTACTTACAACCCCATGTCGTGACTCAGAAACAACTATAAAGTGAATACATTTGCAATCGTGTTATGTGAGTCGTTCGTGAACAATGCTTTGCATTAACATATTGTTTCTTTAGTCCTTTGTTCCGGAATTCACCACTTCTTTGCATATGTTGAAGGGTATTTCAGCACTAGATTCCAAATTCCAAGTAAAAACATGAAATCGCTTTTTCAATTAACACCTTGCAAAAATTTTTTATAAATAATGTCTAATTTTTAGTCACGAGGCAAAGCTACCAATTTTGGAATTTGATGGAGTAGGTACATCTGAAGTTATAAGTTCTTCAATGGCGGGAAGAAAACCGCAGCAAACGACGTTTCGTTTTAGGTCTGTTGGTGAGTTTTTTATATAGTGCGTTTGCTATGTCTCTCGTACATACTACTCGATTCTGCAGATTGACTACACAAATTCTGCAACTAAGAGCTTCTAGAATTCTGTCGAGAATAGCCGGTCAGTAATTAAATAAAGCGCCGCAAGTGGTCTTGGATTGGCCACACTCTCTTAATAACTTATGTGTTAATAATGGATTTTAAAAAAACTTAATAGCTAGCCTATGTGCTCTTTCAGACTGTGTTAAACATCTGCGCCAAATTTCATCAAGATACATTGAGCCGTTATGGAGATACTTTCTTATTAACAAACATCCTTCTAAACTTTCGCATTCATAATATTACTTAGATATACATATAATACAAAGGTAACGCGGTAAGATCGGTGTCTGTATACGGATAATAATATAAGATAAAACTATTACAGTAGTAAAATAACGTTACATTTTTTTCATCTATTTGTCGGAATAAGTGTGTTATAATCTCCTTATTACGATTATGGTCTTCAAAGGTGTTACAATTTTCACACAAGGAATACTTGGACATCTACAACCACATGGGGTTACATTTCAGGGGGAATAGATAGACTAACCTGTAGGCGCTGTAGCGCGACTTAGAAGGTGTATCATCAATCTGCAGCTTAAAGAGATTATCAAAATATTATATTACCGAGACTTGCATTCGATATAGTATATTGATACATTAGATAGCGTACAAAACTCTACTAGCAATAGAATATCAGGAGATAGCAGATCATGAGGGAATTAATGAATCTACATATCAGGCATAACAAAGGTACCAATCCGTTACATAGAAAGAAATATACCTTTGAAAGAAACCCGTTAAATGTAGCAAAACAATTCTAAAGGGCAAATTCACTGGTTAAGTTTTTAAATCGTCCACTTTACCAAAAGTGATATAAAGAGAATGGTTAAAATTGTTGATTTGGTAATCTCAGAATATACCTATACATACTCCTTTTTGATAATTCTGACCTACTTGGCTTTTTATGTAGTATGTTTAAATTATTTTGAATTAGGAATGTCAGTATTATTTTCTTAAGTTTGAAGTATGTTATAATAAATTAATTCCGTTTATATTCTCAAATAAGTAAGATGTATAGTATTCAAAAAATAACTGTTTAACTTTTATATACATATTTAATAATAATCTTGTATCAACTAAATTATATCCAATATGTTTGAGTTAGAATAAATATTTTCCGAATCAGTCTATAAGTGTATAATTGGTTTGAGAGTGATCCCATCATCAACATCCACCATTTCAAGAGGTTATGGGCCCAGATATTTATATTTTTTGGAGTTTTTTCCAGTTTTTTGAGCAGGAGTGACAGTTAAAAGGAAATTTTTTCAAAGATGGACAAGCCCATCAAACCATTATTATCAAAAGACTCTGACTACCATAGTTGGAAACAAAAAATTACTTTGAAAATAATTGCTGCGGGTTTTGAAAATATTTAAAAAAAAAAATGAGGAGATTGCGACCACGACAACAAGTGAGGAATTATTATCGATAAATAAAATGGAGGCATGGGGTAAGTCGTTAATTCTAAGCTCCATAGATCCAGACCTAGAGAATTATGTGATTTTAATAGATACGACATTTTCTATGTTGGAGAAACTGGATAAGATTTTTCTAGCAAACAGAGACCTGCAGATCAGTGAACTTCTTAATGAGTTTTACACTTTTACATTTAATTCGGAGGATATATTGACGGCTATCGGGCGTATTGAGCTTTTAGTAAATAAACTGAACTCATTAAATCACAAATTATCGAATGTAGAAATAACAACGAAAATTATTTCAATATTACCAACTGAATACAAAGCGTTTAGATTAGCGTGGGACGCAACTCCATCTGATAATAAAACTATGGAGAACCTTGTCTCTAGGCTTTATAAAGAAGAGAGGTTGGAAAAAGCAAATACAGCTACTACTGTATTCAAAGCAAATGAGAGGGAGTGCTTTATTTGTAAGTCTAAGGAGCACATTGCCAAGTTCTGTCCCAAAAATAATTTCGCACAGCAATATAACTGCGCTTGTAATTGCTCTAAGAATAAAAATTTTTTTTGCTCTTTCTGTAAGAGACCTGGTCATACTGCGGATAGATGTTTTAAAAGAAATAATAGAAACAGTTATAATCATAAACCAAATAATGTGAGTATAGTTGCTGTTTTAGATTCTGGTGCTACATCACATATGTTCAAAGACAGTTCACTTTTATACAATTTGAAATCTTTAAATACACCTATAGCTTGCGCTGATAATATGACGATTAATGCAGAAGCAATTGGTAGTTGTATTACTGACACCTGTACTTTAGAAGGAGTGTTACATGTACCTAAGATTGCTAAAAATATTATTTCAGTTAGCAGCTTAACAGATAGAGATTTTAAAATAATTTTCTATAAAAATTTTGCAGTAGTAAAGAAAGAAGAGAAAAGAATACTAGTAGCGCATAGGAACAATAACGGCCTTTATATTACGAAACTAAATGCAATTTTTCCAACTCTCTCGGCGTTGATGGTGGAAAGTGAAAGTATTTGGCACAGACGATTAGCTCATTTGAGCAATGTTAGAGAAACAGCAAAGAACGTTGTAGGTTTAAACCTGTCTAGTTCCGATTTCGTATCAAAGTCCTGCGAAGTTTGTCATCAAGCTAAATTATGTAGGCTTCCTTTCAAAACTGTACGGCATTTAGCTAATAGACCACTAGAAATTATTCATACTGATATTTGTGGTCCAATTGATTGTCAGACTTGGGATGGTAGGAGATATTTCGTTACGTTTCTCGATGATTTTACTCACTACGCAAGGGTCTATCTTTTACGGAATAAATCAGATACAATAGGTTGCATATTACACTTTATTCGTTGGGCTGAAAGACATTTTAATCAAAAAGTTGAAAAACTACGGTGTGATAATGGAGGTGAGTACTGCAGTAGCCAACTAATTAAGTGGTGTCAGGATAGGGGTATAATGCTGGATTACACTGTGCCATATACTCCTCAATTAAATGGTAAAGCAGAAAGACTAAATAGAACTCTAATGGAGAAAACACGAGCTCTTATGTTTGATTCTAAGATGCCTAAATTTCTTTGGGGTGAAGCTCTATTTACAGCTGTGTACCTTCTTAATAGAGTATGTACGTCTACGAAAAATAAAACGCCTTTTGAGCTATGGCATGGTAGAAAGCCGGACTTATCTAATATAAAGGTTTTTGGTTCTAAAGCATATTATAAAATAAACAGACGTATAGGTAAATTGGACAAACGTTGTGAGATGGGCTTGTTGGTCGGTTATGATGCTAATTCCTATGTAATTTGGAATCCACGCGTTAGGAAAACCTTACATTCGAGGGATGTCGTTTTTGATGAAAATCTGAATAATTATGCGGAGATTTGTAAAGATTTTGGTGGTGTATCTAATAATTATTTTTGTGCTGATTTATTTAGTAGTTTAAATATTGAAGAGGAAAATTTTTTACAAGAATTTTCTAGTGATGAAGAAGAAACAATTGAAAAAGAAACAGTTGAAGAAGAAGTAACAATTGGCGGTGTTGAAAATGAAGAGAGTACAGTAACAAATGAAGTAGTTTGTGAAGAAACAATTGAAGATGTGGGAAATGTGAATTTTGTTGATAATCTAAATGAAGAAGTTGTAGAAAATAATGGAGACTTTGATGTTTTTATGGATGCAAGTGAGGATAGAATAGAGGAGGATGTCGACGTTTTTAATGACGCTGATGAAACAAATGAAGTAGAAACGGAAGTTCTTGCAGAAAGTGTGGGTCTAAGGAGGAATCCACCCAGAAATAGGTCTTTACCTGAGAAGTATAAAGATTATGTTATGGATTTTTTGGCTGAGTGTGCACTTTTAACGTTTGAGGAAGCAGTTAACTCTAGTGAAAAGGAGAAATGGTTGAAAGCTATAGAAGAAGAGAAATTTTCTTTAGAGAAGAATGGTACATGGGAATTGGTTGATGAAAAAGAAGCTGAAGGGAGAAAACTTTTAACGAGCAAGTGGGTCTTTGCTAAGAAGTCGGATGGAAGATACAAAGCTAGATTAGTAGTCAGAGGTTTTCAACAGAAACATAAAGTGGACTATGAGGAAACCTATAGTCCTGTAGTGAATAGTGTTTCGCTTCGAATTATTTTATCGATAGCAGCTCAGAAGAATTTAAAGTTAAGACAATTTGATATCAAGACAGCATTTTTACATGGGAATCTAGAAGAGAAAATTTTTATGCAAGTTCCTAAAGGTTATGTTGTGCCGAAGGGGAAGATTTGTAGATTGAAGAAGAGTCTTTACGGTCTAAAACAAGCTCCTTTGATGTGGAATATTAGATTTACCAGTGTTCTGAAGGAAATGGGTTTCTTACAATTAAAATCTGATCATTGTATTTTCATTAAAGAATTGAATGGTGATGTTGTTTTTCTTGCTATATATGTAGATGATGGTTTACTTGCTGGTAACTCTATTGAGGAACTGGATAAAATTCTAAAAGAACTTAATAGTGAATTTGAAATGCGTGTTTGTGACAGCGTCAGTAATTATATTGGTATAGATGTTAATATTACAGATAATGGTATTAAAATAGATCAGGCTAGCTATGTAAACAAATTAATTAATAAATTAAATTTGCAAGATGTAAAGACAACGATTACGCCCTCTATATTTATTGGTGAACACCCTGTTATAAATGACGATTCTTTAATTGAGGAGTATAGGGAGGCAGTAGGTTCTTTACTGTATGTAGCTAATAAATCTCGTCCTGACGTAGCTTTTCATGTGGGCTATTGTAGTAGACACCAAAATAATCCCAATGAAAATGATAAGTCTAATATTAAATCTATTCTGAAATACATAAAAGGTACATCTGATTTGGGTATTGAGTATGTTAGGGGAGATACTAATCTTGTGGCTTTTTGTGATGCAGACTTTGCAGGAGACTTAGATACTCGGAGAAGTACCACTGGGTACTTGATTTGTTTTGGAGGAGGTCCGATTGCATGGGCATCTAGAAAACAACCTATTGTAGCGCTATCTAGTACTGAGGCCGAATATATTGCTGCTGCTGATTGCTGTAAAGAATTATTATATATACAAAATCTCTTGAAGGAGTTGCTACATGTTGTACCGCAAACAACTTTGATGGTTGATAATCAGTCTGCTATTGCTTTAATGAAGAACGGAGTTTTAAACAGGAGAAGTAAACATATTGATGTTCGTTACCACTTTCTGAAAGAGAAGCTTGATGAACGGTTATTTAAAGTTGAATACTGTCCAACGGATAAACAATTGGCTGATATATTAACAAAGAATCTAACCAACGTTAAATATTTGCAGCTTCGAAATCAGGTTTTAGTGATGTGATGGTGTAGTTAGGAAATGACTTTAGTGCTGTTATTGTTTTTGTGAAAAAAAAAAAATATAAAGATATTTAGGTATTTCTTATTTTCTAAACTTTTTTAGTGTAGGTAATGTTAGTGTAAGGGGGTGTTAATAATAGAGATTCGCGCAGGGGAAGAGATTTTAATTGTAAGGGGAAAAGGATTTATTTTTTTGTGTTAATCAATTATTTTTGTTAGGGGAGGAGATTTTTATTATTCTGCATTTTTGCTCAGTTTTTGGATTTGTGCAAAGTCAAATATTTCATGTTCTAATATATATTAACGGAATTAAGATGGTATTTTTTCAAAAAACTTTTACAGAATTTTTAATATCTCCTCTTCCTTTAGTGTTATTGTGTTTTTTCTTGTGTTTTAAGAGTTTGTGGTTTTTGTTGAGAGAATGTATTATTGTTTTTTTTTTATTATTGGTGTTTTGTTGATAACTTTAAATATTTGGGTTTTCTGTACTTGTCTGTTGTTATGATGTATATTCTGAGATTAAGGGGGTGTGTTGATTTGGTAATCTCAGAATATACCTATACATACTCCTTTTTGATAATTCTGACCTACTTGGCTTTTTATGTAGTATGTTTAAATTATTTTGAATTAGGAATGTCAGTATTATTTTCTTAAGTTTGAAGTATGTTATAATAAATTAATTCCGTTTATATTCTCAAATAAGTAAGATGTATAGTATTCAAAAAATAACTGTTTAACTTTTATATACATATTTAATAATAATCTTGTATCAACTAAATTATATCCAATATGTTTGAGTTAGAATAAATATTTTCCGAATCAGTCTATAAGTGTATAATTGGTTTGAGAGTGATCCCATCATCAACATCCACCATTTCAAGAAAAATAAGTGTTAATATTTACGGGTTTGATAAAAAAATGATTTATATTCTGTCATTCTAATTTAGTTATTTACTCTTTGGCATTGTATGTCAAAGTCAGCTGTCAATAAGGATGTTCGTTGTCGGTTTTGGCGTCAACGAAACGAAACGGTTGTAAACTAGTTATCATTAGTCATAGATAACTGAACTAAAATTGAAACCTTCAGTTCTGCTCACGTTTCACTTGTGTGATGCAGATTTGTAAGCCGACTTGCAGCTCACCTCAATTTGTACAATTTGTACAGTTCAATTTGTAGTTTTGAGTTATGTTATGCGTTGAGCTGTGAGCTACCGATAAAGTTGTTGAGCAACAGCACAACGGTTCAAGTCTAAGTGATCTGAACTTTAGAACCGATTAAGAGGTTTAAAGGTGATTAAGACACGTCTATTATCATACTTTCTAATAACGGATGAACATTGTAGGGTGATCAACGGTTTGTAGCTGCCTACACATTCCTTCATTCAATTGCCATCGAAAAAGGGATTTTGGGCCGAAACACATAAGCGCGTTGCGGCGCCGCGCCGCTGAAATCGGCAGTGCGCTATAGCGGTGCGGCGCCGCAACGCACGACGTGAATTCCAGCGTTATGACGTCATACTTGTTGACAAGGATGCAGTTTGTTTCTAACACTCTTGCAAACAACACGTGTCAACCGAGAAGCAGTTTTAAAATTAAAGTTAAGCCCAGCATTTCCAAAGCAGTAACTGGTTTTCTTCCTTTATTTTTTTTCTTCTGTATATATTTTGATAACTCGCTTAATAGCTCTTCAAATGATGATATACTCATTCTAAAGTAGGCAACAAATTTTTTTTCGTCTATCTTTAATGCTTCGTATTTTTTAGAAAAGAACTCGCCATTTGGATTCATACCCTTACTTAATGGATGTATCCAGTATCGTATCGTATCGTATCGTATCTTTGCCGTATTTTTAAGATAGAATAATGTCTTCTTAATAACAAATAAGCAATAAGTTTATTACGATCCATCGCAGAGAGACGTCTATCCACACTCAAAAATCACGAGAAAATGGTTGCCCTACCATAATGCCCTGTTTCGCGACGCCGCAACGCGGCAACGCAACTGCCGATTTTGGCGTTGCGGCGCCGCAAAAATAAGCAGTTTGCGTTATGTGTTTCGGCCCTTTAAGTATAGAATTTTAAGATAAGTACCCGTTGACCTTTTCCCGTGTGAACCACCTGAAATATTTTTTGTATCCACATTCCAAACTCCTGCCCCGCCACAAATCTTTAGTATAAAAATATGTTACTGTTTAAAATAAATTATTACATTCACGAGAGCAAGCGGAACCACACTCTGCACAACCCTGCGTTTCATTTGTCACGCCTCCTGTACAGAACATATAGGCAGTCTTAATAAAATCATTAGCATATTCTGCTGTGATGTGAAATATGAAATAAGACTGTCTACTTAGCACCCCGGCTCAACAAGTGCATACGCGATAGCCAGCAGCTAAGCCGGCGTTCGCTAAAGGTTGAAACAACTATTTCTTGAATCAACGCCACCCCTAGCTGTCAATCTGTCACAGCAAAATTTTTGCTTTGAGCTTAGAGGTTATCTTTATTATTTTATTTTTATCAATTAACCGATGAATTGATATATTCATAAAAAGAAATACGAAAATTTAATTAAGGTTAGTGCCAGAACAACTCTTATAGTTATCAATTTTGTTTGCAGAATAACAATTATATAATTTAATTTGTTGCAGTTAATAATGCAGAATATTGTATCTTTGACTCGAACACTTCTGAAAAGTAACATACCCAAAATTACCATTGAAAAGCCATATTTCTTCAGTACACTACAAGACTTTACTAGAAAAAAGTTTTTACAGGTTTCTAGTCCTATAATAAACCCAGTATGTGGTTTCAAAGTAAAAGGGCGAGTAAGGAGGCGGTGTAAATCATGTTACTTTGTTTTTCGAGATGAAAGGAAGTACGTAATTTGTGCTGAACACCCTCGCCACAAACAGATGGCCATGAAACCTAAACCACACAATACCTGGATATTGACACATGCAAGCCAAAGTCCTGTAAGACCTTGGTAGTTTCAAGATTTTAGTAGTTAATGATGTAGATAATAAAAATTTTAAAGTTATGTGTTTAGTTTTGTTAGTTTCAAATTTTATTTAATTACAGATATTGGAAAATCAAATGTCATCTGCCACTTTTTCAATAAATACTGCTAAATTTAATGATTTGGCCTCTTGAAATGCACTCTAAGTCCATAAAAATTGTGATTATTGTGCACTCCCTTTTAAAATTATGTTAACCTTATACACAGTGAATAGTATGTAAAAGAACATCAGCAATGATACAAAAATATAATTTGTAATTTATTGGAGTAATTAACATTAAAAATAAAAATCATCTTTCAACATAAAATAGAAAAATAACTTAATGCATAAGCAACAGAAGGATAAATGTTATTTATATTTTTTTTATTACATATAAAACTTTTAAATGACAACACAAGAGTAGTTTTAGCTGCATTATAATAGAAAATACAAAAATCTACCATTTTTAAACTTCTATATGATTAACAAATTCCTCAAAATTATCATGATTAACATAAGTTTTAATAAAGCCTTGTCTTGATGAATTGTGGGCCTAGTATTAATAACTGTAACAATAGTCATTGTATTGTCATCAACGAAATTTGTATTAAAATTTATATTGTATCGTGCTTAAAGTACAACAAAAATGTCACTACTAATTTTGACATAATTGACGATGACCTAACAATGGCGATTGTCACAAATATTTTTACTAGGCCAACTGCATCATAAACATTTGCTAAGAATTGTTTTTGCAAGATTCCAGGTTTGAATCCCCTGATTGGACAGCTGCCATACCTAAGTATATTATATATTTCGTAATCAACTTTTATAGATAAATGGTAAAATTTAAATTTTAATAGATATTAATAATAACCAGGTTGAGAATTAAATTTCCTTGGTACTTGACAACAGCCAGCTGTGCATAGTTTAATATTTTCCAATTCAGTAAGATCCAGTCTTCTTTAATTCCTTTTTTTTTCCTTTGTGGCATATACATACCAAGGTGTTGCTCAACATCTAAAGAATTTTTAAAGTTCTTGGAATTTTTCAAGTTTTTTTATTTACTGTCGGTTCCATACATACAACAGCCATGTTGTCTTGTTTTCATTTTTTTTATGAGTAGGGCCTTAAAAACATAACATTTATGTAATTATCTCAATAAAATACTTCTTCACATCATAACAATACAGTTATTATATTAATGTAAGATACCTGTATGGTGTAATGGAATTTTACTAATGTAGTGTAAACAGTAAAAAGGTTATTATTACAATTCCTAATTTCAAAGTATGCCTAAAAGAACCGCTAACTAGGATTTCAGATTTAATTATTTCTTCCTCAGCTCTACAGCTTTTTGTAGGCCTTGACTTGGAAGGAAGTTTTTATTTACAACCACATTATTGGTTTGCATCGATATATGTAAAAGAAATTCGCGTTAGTTACACCATTTATAACTCCAGAACGGCTGAATCGATTTGACTGAAAATTGGTGGGCAGGTAGCTTAGAACCAGGAAACGGACATAGAATTTTTACCCCGTTTTCTTTTTTTTTTTTTCGCGCGGACGGAGTCGCGGGTAAAAGCTAGATTACTATAAATATGAATATTTTATTTGTTTTGTTTCTAGCAAAATGAAATCATTTTGCTATTGAAAAAAAGACATGTTTTATTAAACTTAATTTACCTCTGTATTTCAAAGAAGCCTCTTTTGGAAACCAGAAATTGTTTTTATACAAGTGTTATAGTAATGAAAATTCATGTTTATGTAGAATGAGGTATATAAATGAGAGATGACCGAGTGTAATGAAATAGATTTTATTATGTAACAAAACAATGTTAGCTTGGTATTGAGTACATATTATTTAAAATAAACATAATTTATATTTTATTTTACACAAGTATCTATTTTTATAGACCCAAATGTATTTATGGATTCTCTGTTTCTGGGGAATTATTTGATGATTCTTGTTCCCCCAATGTAATAACACTGAAATTATGACACATAAAAGTTATTGATACATATCATAAACTTACAATAAATAAACCTAGAGTTGCCTGTTATGTTTTAAAAACTTAAGACATACCTTAAATTACGAACCATTTCGGAAAAGGAATCTTCATCTGAAGAGTTATCATTAATAATTTCAACGCTTGTATCAACCTCTTCATCCCTTTCATCATCTTCTATAACTTGAATATCAGTAGATGCCACATTGTCTATACTGCTACTGACAATAATCCCGGCAATGCCTGAAATTATTAATAACATTTTAATATTGTGTATCTCATCTAATTTGAAACATTCTTTCTTCCAACTGAATTGTAATAGCAAAAATAAATGTATGAAGATTGAAATGCATATTGCAAATGTCAGACTTCAGTTTTAGATTTAGACTATGAAAGTGCTTTTATCTAAAAATGTCTTATTTTCATCAATTCATTATTATCTCATTAGCTTTTTCAATCAAATGATTTATGAATATAAATACAAACCTTTAGCAGGCAAAAATGGTGTATCTCGACGTATTTTGCGTGTTTTTGTTTGGTCACTAACACGTATTTGAATATTTTTCTCAAAATCTATTCGATACAAGTTGCCGGCCAATAGTAGAGACCCTTCTTTTTCTCCTTTGTTATACAATTCTTCTAAATAACTATTGCTACGTCTATCATATTTCCACCAACCTGAAATAAAATATATTATATAGTCTTTAATACACATGTTTATACTATGTTAAAGACAACCCACAAAAGTTATAGATAGAAGCAATAAACACACAGATTAATTAGGAACTACATAATTACAGGTTATAAAAAAGTAATGATAAATAATGGATAATGTAAATAAATTACCATTTCCCCCTTCATAGTACCACTGATAGTCCTGATTGCGATTTTCTTCTGAATTTTTGTCATGTGATAGCAAGACAGGATTATTTAAATAATCATTTGGTATGACATTACGGCACATTGCACAAGTTTTGTTTTGCAGAGCTATACCCTGATGATAAATACAGTTTTTTTTAATTCCCTTATGTTTATAAAACAACAATCAATTAAAGAATGATCTAGAAACTAATTATCGTAATACTAAAAGTAGTTAAAATGTAGTGTGTTCAAATATATTATTTTAACTTATTAGTTTTTATTTTCTTATTATTTACTAAGACCTATTTCTTGGAGTTTTTTCCATATTCAATACATTCAGGTATACTAAAGAGTATTGAGAAAATGTAATCTGTCTTAACAAACATTAAAAACAAAGTGCCCGTCTTACCTTAGTACAAAGAAAGCAAAAAATATGACCACAGGGAAGTTTAGTTGGGTGATCATACTTTTGTAAGCAAACCGCACAATATTGTTCTGTAATCAAGTCGGAAAATGGGTTTTAAACTATATTCACTAATTACGACCTTTTAAGCTAATGAACTTCAGTTACTTTCACTATTGTTTGATGTGACATGGTTGGAGCCTTGAAGATTTTCTACAATTTACCTTGAAACTCTGGTTGAACATCTGCCATTTTTATTTATTAGCACTATATTTTGTTTGGTAATAAAACAATAATCAATCTTTTTTAAATATATTACAATTTGTCAAAGTCAAAATACGAAACAGAAAAAGATTATACAAATTGGTATGAAAACAATGGGAAACGGAAGATTATTAATTTGACACTGACTTGATCAACCATAGACAAATACTAGTACAGATTATATAAAATAACATTTGGGGCTTTGGAAAAAGGTCAATCACCCACAATCACATGGATAGGCTTAGGTGCCTATTTGATAATCTCCCTTTGCACGGTTTCGGTTGGTACCGGTGGTGATGATTCGAACTAATAATAGTGATGAATTAATAGTCTGAATAAATGATAACATAATCCTTCCAAAGGCATGATAAAAAAGAGGGCGCCGTAAAAATCTCGCCCAGAGCGCTAGTCATCATCATCAGTTCACTATACGTCCCCACTGAGGGGCTCGGAACCTACCCCAAGTTGGGGATGACTAGGCCATAGACAACCGCGCGGGCCCAGTGCGGGTTGGTTGCCTTCACACAAATCATTGAATTTCTTATCAGATATATGCAGGTTGCATTACGATCTTTTCCTTCGCCGTAACAACGTCGGATAAATGTATATAAGTAAATCGAAACTCACATTGGTAAATGGTGGGATTCAAACCCAGGACCTGCAGATTACAAGTCAAGCGCTTAACCCCTGAGGCGCCGACGCTCCCTACTACGGTTGACTATGGCCTTGCCACCCCTAACTTAGGGTAAGCTCCAAGCTCCTCAGTGGAGAAGTACAGTGAGCTGATGAGGATGATATAATCCTTCCAAAGGTATGATAAAAAAAAGAGGGCGCCGTAAAAATCTCGCTCAGAGCGCTAGTACCTACTGCTAAAACTCACTGCAACTGGCAACAAACCTAGGCAATCAACAGATATATCAAATCAAAGCTGAATACAGAAAACTACCAAAGAGGACTTCCATTTTATATTCTATTACCTATACTTATCATACTTCAATCTTAGGTCTCCTAAAGACCAGGGATTGTAACTTATCATCTGTTGCTTAGAGGTCTGCATGAATGTCTTCTAGACATTATTGTTATTATTACAGGAAAGGAAAGGAAATAGATTCAGACCTAAGCAGTAAAAAGAACATATAAATCTTTATTGAACATTTAATCCCCTTTTTATAAAGTCAATTACATATTGTAATGTGGAATGCAGTGCTAAGTTATTATTATTTTGACTTATCTAATTCAATTAAGTAAAAAAACCTCATGTTTACTTGTCTCTTACTGTAATTAGATCATCAAGATTCAATGCTACACATATTTCTTTTGAATCAGTTCTAGGATTGCGGTCCAAGATTTCTGTGATTGGATAATAATTTTCACGGTTGTCAACATTCCATCCAGAGTACTGTAAATAAATTTATCATTAAAAATAGATTTGTCAAATTTAAATAAAAATGCAGTAACTGTTGAACTTACCACACATGTGCATTTGTGAAGAATTTTTCCATTTGATTCCATAGGTATAAACTTTTGTAATAATGCTTTTCCATCAATTTTCCACAAATTTAATTCATCAAGTTTTGAAACTACTGTGTCACCGTCCCATTTAACATCAGATTTCAGCAAGACAAAATTTCCAGACTAAAATGGTAATAAATCACATTAATTTCATAATAAACAGTGGTAAAATGTCATGAAATAAAATGTTTCTACATACATGAAAGTGCTTTGGTACATCTTTTGATTGGCTTGAGTCAGATTTATTTCCATCGGATCCATTCTTTTCTTCATCTGAACCCTCTTCCTCATCTAAATCACCTTCTTCATCTTCCGCTTCCTCATCTTCTTCACCTTCCCCTTCGCTTTCTTCTGATGTAGAATTTTTGCGTTTCTTTTTTGAATTATTCACTGCAGCCCGTGAAGTTCTTTTGCGCCCACCACGGGTAGATTGTTCATTCTGTAAAAGGAAATAAAAATATATAAATATATTTATTTATTTTAACTGGTTTTTATAGAAATATTTTTCATGTATCTTATAGCTAATCTAAAAAAATTATGGTTTTTAAAAGACCAGATAAAGCAATGACAAGATATGACAAGCAATTTGATTCACAGAATGTACTATAAACCCATAGTGTACATCGGAAAACGAAAAAGCAGTACCCTTTTTCGGTACATGTATTTGTAATGAAATATAAACGTAATCAATTACAAGTTCTTTTCATTTTTCAGCAGTAAATAATTGTAGTATGAAGGAATTAATTGATGACGAATATACAATGTCGCTTTTATTGATTTATACGAAAAATTGGCCGACAAATGTAATGTAAGTAAGGAAACAAATATGACGCCAATACAGAATCCTAACCTAATTCACGTTAAAAAAATAGAAGACTTATTTGGACGTATGGTTTTATGTGGCGTGGTTATTCAAAAATTCACAGTATTAATAAGTATTCATTATAGCTTTACATTATAATTGAAGTAGCACATCTACGTTACCGAATCCGCATCCGGTGTCCAATCTTCACCAGAATCTTGAAATTCTTCGGGTTCCCCGCCTTGCTCTGATCCATCGGAGTCATCATCAGCTTTTTTGAGTGACTTTCGTTTACGCATGCTTACAGTTAAAATCAGATATGTTCAGAAGTATAAATAAAGGTGCTAAAATTATCTTCAGCAGTAAACGTAAACGGACGCTTTTCTTGTTGCAGGTAGAATCCAAAGACAACCATCACCAAAGAGCATCTCACCTACCAGTTAATTGCCAGATTTTCTACCATAAATAAAAAGTTTGACAGAAAAGGACAATAATTAAACTCGAAGAAAAAAACATAAAATTAAAATACAACTAAGAATTACATTTTTTAACAAATAAACCAGCGTTTAAAATTTTGCAGCTGATTTTTGGCGTCTTTGTCGTTGAATGAAAAATCTCTAAAGCTCAATTCTCAATGTTGTCATATCAGCTGATTGCGTCACTGCGTTAATAAAACAATAACGCAAAAACAAAAAACAAGTCGCAGTTCTGATTCAGCTCCGTCAATTTGGAAATTATAGCGTGAATTATACCTAACAATGAAGTTCCAATACAAAGAAGAACATTCTTTCGAGAAGAGGAAGACTGAGGGTGAGAAAATACGCAGGAAATATCCGGATCGTGTTCCAGTGATCGTGGAGAAAGCGCCGAAGGCCAGATTAGGAGACCTGGACAAAAAGAAGTATTTGGTACCATCTGATCTCACGGTTGGACAGTTTTATTTTTTGATCAGGAAACGTATTCACCTTCGGCCCGAGGACGCGCTTTTCTTTTTCGTTAACAACGTCATTCCTCCTACATCTGCTACAATGGGCTCACTCTATCAAGAGCATCACGATGAAGACTTTTTCTTGTACATTGCATTTTCCGATGAAAATGTTTATGGTTATTAATTAAAATCTTTACAATTATAAAACCCATTTATCAACGTCATTCGTGAATATGTCTGCATATGGCGACTATTTAGGATTAAGGCTTAGCAATATTGATGTACTATGTTGTAATGGTGATATTTGATTTTTTTGCAATTTCCACTTTCATTTCTATGTTTAATGCAATGTTGTTATACTTTTAGGAATATCACAAATGTGGGCAAAAACATTATCTCAATTTCTTTGTTTGATTAAGAGTGTAATAATTTCTGTAACAAAACAATAAAGCTATACAAAAAGGATATCAAGTTTTACTAATCAACCTTTGCTAGGTAACTAATGATAATTTGCTATCAATTGATGTAATTATATTGCATGAAAAATGGAAAACTAAAAGAACTAACAATAAAGGCCAAATCATACTATTTTGTTGGACAATTTGTTTAATATTATAAATTCCATTAATGCAATAACATGACTACAGCTATTGTGAAACATTCAGGTTCTGCATTGTCTTTGCAGTCACTCAAAATATTTTTAAATACAACAATAAACCCAACTATCTCAAAAGAAGTCTTTTAGTTGGGACTTATTTAATGTCTTGGCAATTTTACCTTTAGTTACCACTGCCACTGCTAAAACACTAGTTGTCACTCTCATTCAGTTTGAAAAAACAGAGATGATGACCCTGTTAGTTTCTGATCCCACCTTCAAGTATCATTGTGCACCACCACTGTCTCTCCACTATCAGTATTATTTTGTAAACATTATGTTGTTCACATGGTCCAGTGGGAAGTGTTTCAAGGCTATTGTGAAGGAAATTTTGTTGTGCCAATATATTTCTCCCCAACTTGATTGCTAGCTGTCATAAAAAGAAAAATCTTAACTTAGAAATACTCTATTCAATAACAAACCTATAAGACTCAAAGACATTTAAAGGCAATATTTCTCACAAGCAACAAAAAAAATGAATTGTACAGTCAGCTGTATAAACAATGTATGTATCCTTCAATAACATGCTAGAAAGCATTCAGACAAATATGTGCACACATATTTTTGAAACCAAATTTCATAAGCTATGTCTATGTATTTATGTAGCTGACTGTACAATATAAAACCAGCTTCCTAAAGGAACAACTGTACTTTACCAAGACACAACCAGTTACTGGTGGCTGTGTGACTTTATTACATTTTAACAAAATAAAAATTAAGTGTCAAGGCCATCAAGGATTTTTTAAAGTTTACGTTTTAAAGAGATTTATTTCCAGACCATGTACATTCCTACAGCTACTGTAAAGGCACCACTTTTACCATAAATATGACTATTTTAGAAAATAAAATAAATGTCACACTTATTCTTCTATTTTTTTACATTTATCCTTTGTTAGAAATGCGTTTATCAAATCAATTTATGCTGCTGTTGTTTTCATCAGTAGCATCAAGCCAGAGATATTTTGGCACATGTCTTTATATTCTTCTACCTGTATATATTACTAGCTGTCGCCCGTGACTCCGTCCGCGAGGAATAAAAAAAAACGTAATAAGTACCCTATGTGTTCTTTCAGACTATGTTCTGCATCTGTGCCAAATTTCATCAAGATCCTTTGAGCAGTTCCGGAGATACCTTCAAACAAACATCCATCCATCCATCATCTAAACATTCACACTTATAATATTAGTAAGATTGTTACTGTTTTCTATACCTATAATATAAATTTTTAAACTGAAACTTGGCGAAATATTTTTTTTTTTCCAGTAGATAACAGAAAAGTTCTTTGTTCTGTTTTTTATTACACTGTATGAATAGATAAGTAGTTTATTAAAACTAATTCTTTTTAGACTTCTATTTGCTTGGTATGGAATTGTTCAAAAATAAGTTAAATCGATGAAGATATTTTTTTGTATATATGTTTCTCTGTAGATACTTACGGTTTGTGCTATGACCTTTGATACAGAATCGTTACCTAAATACATAATACGATTGTCTATTAACTTATGCAGCACACATATACTGTATGTGTAGTGAAGGTAAGCAATGTTTACCTTATTTTTGAAACGCACAAACAATTGCTATCTATTTTTGAACTTTGAACAGTGTGAATATTTTTACACATGTTTCCTCAGTGGGAACTCTATATTCACTCTGATATTATAAACATTATGTTCTTGGATCAATAAAACACAAGTTGTTGGAATAAGTTTATTAGGAATAAAATACTAATGTTTGGAAATGTTCTTACACTAGTACCACAAACATTAAAATGCCGGTGATGTTACAGAATACAAGATGAATCATTAATTTCTATCATTAATGTCTATTCAATATAAGATGCCTTGTGTGGCTAAATCATTTAAATTATTTCTTCTAAATACTATTGAATATATGTTTGTTTAACCTATTCCATTGAGTCATAGTATATATATGTAAAGGAGACATTGAACTTATCCTAATGCCAGTTATACACATCAATATTCTTATAAAACAATCACATACTCTTACAATCATAAAATTATAAAAAATTATTCAGCCACATTACACTAACCATGTCAAATATTTATGAGCAACATGTACTGTAGGTATTGTTGACAATAAACATAATTTTTCAAACAGTTACAAAAATGCTTTTTTAAATCAAATCAATTTTATAACTTACTAGTGACCTGTTTAAAGTAAATAGGTTTATATTAAAAAAAAATAACAATTAATATTTATTTAGAACCTCATGTAATGAGACCTGCGCGGTGGTCGGCCCCTCGGCCTCAGACCACGTCCGCGCGCACCGCTCTCACTGTCTGCAACAAAAACATTAACATTGCTCATACAGCAATTCTTTGACATATTCCAAAATATTCTACACACTTTATATAAAATGTACAATTTGTTAGAGCTTTTATTAGAATACTAGCTGTCGCCCGCGATTCCGTTAGCGAGTTATTAAAATAAAAGTTGATAAGTAGCCGATATGTTCTCCCAGACTATGTTCTAAATCTGTGCCAAATTTCATCAAGATCCATTGAGCTGTTCTGAAGATACCTTCTAATAAACATACATTAGTAAGATTCAAGAGGATGGTGATACCGACATATACTTGTTTGATTTTATGAAAGTTGAGGATAACTTTTAATTGAATAAGAGATAAAATAAGTATGAGAGGCTATGTAAATGTTTTTTATATCTGTTTATATTCCTAACAAAATAAAACAAAGAAATAGAGTATCGACTTTGTAAGTAGACTGTGATTTAAATTATTCCAAAGAACATGCATTTAGACTTTATCAGATGACATAAATAACCGCGATAAGGAGATACGGCAAAAATACTAAACTCATAGCAAACATGTTTGTTTAAAAAAAAGACTAAGGAATTAGAAATAAAAAAGTTGTTGTGTGCAAGTCGTACAAAATATAATGTTGAATATAACACCTAATATCATTATGCAAATAATGTAAGTACACGTCGGGTGATGCGCCAGAAAAATTTGGTAGAGATTGCAACTGGTTGGAGTGGACCGCTTATTAATATCAAACTGGTTTTTTCTTAAGATGCGGTAACGATCTGTGTAATATTCATGTAGCTGGAAAAAATCAAATTATTTATCCAATACACATCTGCTCTCTTGGCGCCTTTCTGTGAGCTTTTTGTGTTTTTTCGCTTATTACAATTGTCTAGAGCAGAGATTTCTATACTTTTTTGTCTTTGGTGAATTCATGGCGTTAAATTTCTACCATATTCCCATTTCACAAATATGTGGAATAATTTTAAAGTTTAGATCTCATTAGGGTAAAAATAAAAAGAAAAGCAGTATTTTTTGTTGGGCAAGGTGTACATTGTGAATCAGTCCCAGCTGGGGGACTGACTGTGGACATACATCACGACTCGCACGGGAGATGCACCAGCAATAATCAACGCACACCCAATGCGGAGCACGGAGAAATAAAATACCTAATGCTGGTTAATGAAAGAGATCTATTTGATACGTGTTTCGCTTTATATTTGCTCTTAGATGCCTGACTAAGCATGATCATTTACACCAGTGTTTCCCAAAGTGGGCGATAACGCCCCATTGGGGGCGTTTGAAACCTAGGAGGGGGCAATAAGGGGCCCCAAAAATGGGTGGCACTGAAATTAATTAAAGTAATGAAATTGTGGTTTTTAAGTTTTAGAGCTGAATAAAAATTAGAGGCTCTGAAATATAATTGATTTTCAAAGGGGGCGGTGAAAGAAATAAGTTTGACAATCACTGATTTACACGATCTACATTGGTGTGTGTGTGTGTTAGGTGCGCCCCAATCTTCTAGACTTCCTGCCACATATTACGTATGCTCTACATATTTTTCTCGTTGCTGTGCAACATTCCGGTACTATGCGCAGGCTCTGCTCTAGCCATGGTCGTTGGCGTGTCTGTGGCGGTGTGTACCTGCGGCGCGCATCCAGCGCTGGTGCGGCGAGTGCACAGCGGGCGAGTGCGCGGCGCGGCGAGTGCCTGCGGCGGGCGCGGGCGAGCTGGCCTCCGCTTCTCGCCCTTCCTCCGCCATCTGCGCCGGCTACCATCATAACAACATACAACTATTCATTTATACGTTTTTTACAGAGGCAAACGAGGAAGCAAGTACATAATGTTAAACTTACTTTGTAAAATTTGAGTAAAATGTACGAACTATAGTAGAAATTGAAAATTACTACAAATACATGTTTTCAAACATCGAGATATAAGGATTGTATAGTATTCTAGCGGTCGCCCGCGACTTCGTCCGCGCGCAGTTAATAAGCTTATATGACACGTTCGTAGATTTACCATAGCAGCGCCATCTATTGATTACTTACTCAACCCAGTCGAAAGGTATCGACATCTGTTAGAATCATTTGGAGTTAATAGATAATTGTGACTGTCAAATAATAAGCAATAAATTAAAATTGCGACTATAATTTGAGATTTAAACTATCCTATCTCTCAAGTTGGATCGAACTGCACATGGTGTGCGAATTTTATTATAATCGGTTAAGTGGTTTAGGAGTCCATTGAGGACAAACATTGTGACACGAGATTTATATATATTAAGAAGATTTTAAAACATCCTGCGTCATTCACTAGCCCTGATGCGTGAAAGTCGTAGTGGGATTGAACGTGTTAAATACCAAAGTATTCCAGAGCCTTTAACAGAGCATTATGTACAGATGTTAAGTAAACGTTTTACGAGGATACGAGAATGTTGCATTATTTCCATATATAGTCTATAAAAATATCCCGCCTATCCTATCGGAGCAAAAATTAAACTAGATATAATTCATAGACTAGTGTAGAACAGTGTTCAGTGTAGGATGATAGTGCAGGGTAAGTGACCTGTTGGGGTGAGGAGGGCTCGCTGCCCTGCGAGCTGACGGCCGCCGCCTCCTCCTCCGCGCGCGACTCCGTGCCTTCGGAACCTGACAACAGAAATACAATTAACTGCCGTAATAACACACCTTTACTGTTCATATCTCATACCAAAACAATCAATATTGCGAGAAATCAACTACAGACATCTCTCATTGACCACTTATGATTCCGAATCTATATAACAGACAAAAGTCTACTACTATTTCTATATACATACTTCTTATATAAAGAAATTTTAAGAGGATATCTTATTTGGGTCTCTTTTCTTTCCCATCCTTTTCTTATAAGGAAAACATGGCCAAGGGAAGTGGATTTGACGGAGGAGAGAATGCATAGTAAGGGTAAATATTCTGTTTCTGTGAAAGTATTTAAAATTCCGGACTGATAATTTGTTTAATCAAGATAAGTAATGTACTGACGCCTGTCTGCGTGTGGCGGGGGCAGCGCGGCGGCGAGGTCCGCGTGCGTGTCGTGGTGCGAGGCGGCGCCCTCCGCGAACGTGAAGCGCGCGCCGCCCGCCCCCGCCGCTTCCGCGTCCGCGCCCGCGCCCAGCGGAGACACTACCGCCTCACCGAACCTGCATTGTTCGATACATATTTGTTTATTAACTTTGCAACTAGTCTGTCTTTCTTTGTTCCTACGTAATGTTTTTAACCTGATTGATTTTTTAAATGTAGTTCTTCACAGTACATAAGATTGTTTAATTTACATGCATTATTCATTATTTTAAGGAGTTCCAGAATTCTATATAGACAATTTTATTTTTAATCATTCCTATTCTATGTGAATAAGTGAAAAAAACTACTAATTCGAGCAATGACACCTGATATTTTTTTTATCTTCTTACTAATAAATGCGAATGTTTGGATGGATGTTTGAAGGTATCTCCAGAACGGCTCAACGGATCTCTATGAAATTTGGCATAGATGTGGATCATAATCTGGAAGAACGCTTCGGTTACTTATTACGTTTTTTTTAATGCCGCGCGGATAGAGTCGCCGGCGACAGCTAGGATATAATACTCGGCAGTGGTTGACTACAGGGTTAAACATGGGTTGCCTGGAGCAATCCATGAGGTGCCCTCAGGCAAAATACGCACTAAACGTGGAGTTGCGGAAACCAGGGAGGTATAGTACTACCACTAGTATTCTATAAACTATAAAGCTACAGTACTACAGCAGCGACACATTACCCGTCGTTTCTCCTGGGCACGTAGAGCGTGGGAGTGGAGGGCACAATGCTGTCGTCTCCGTCGTCGCCACCGCTCCCGGCCAGCGACAGCGCGCCGCTCGCTGCACATTAACATTCGTATCCTCGTACTTTCGTATGCACAAATAAGACGCTCAATTGTGTTAGTACGTCGCGACACTCACGTTCGGTGCCGCTGCTGATGGCCTCGATCTGTGGGTGGTGCGGTGCTGGCTCGCTGTCCGCCGCCGCACCGCCCGCCTCGCGCCCCTCCACCTCCTCCCCCTCCTCGCCCTCGTCGCCTTCCTCACCCGCGCCTCCCGCCTCCGGGGACTGCGCCGGTGAATCCTAGCAGAGAAAATCATATTATGTAAGCATTCATACCCACAACACAGAGATCACTTATGCTTAGGTGTTAGCACCCCAGCAAATACCTTCATTGTTCTTTTTGACATACATACATTTTGATGTGATGTTATCGTGTATTCAAAACTGGATGCTCCTCAAAAGTTCGCTTACCTGAGTGGCGACGTTGTCGCCATCGTCGCCTTCTGTTTCTTCCTCTTCGCCGCCCTCTTCTTCTTGTTCCTCCTCCATATCCTCTTCATCATCTTCAGCTTCCTGTACAAAATAACATAATATTTTTTCTGATTTACTTAATCATATGTGCGTATTTACGAACTAGAAAGCGATCAAATACATCATGTTCGGTAAATATGTAAGTAGGAGTAGGAGTTTAGAACATTTACCCTGTACATGGTGCCGGTGCATCGCTCGTCGTCCTCCTCCGAGTCCACCACGATCACGCCCTCGTCGTCCTGGTCGCAGCGCGACGACGTCGGCACCTGGTATTCTACTTCCACTGATCTTTCGAATCCCTAAATTATTAACAAAGTTTATAGGATTGTAAATCTAATTGTAACAAAGAAGTTTCACAAAAGTGTAGCAAAATAGTATTATTAAATAAGAATAAATAGTAGAAAAAAGTGAGGTAGTAGGCGAGTAAAATTTTTATTCTCAATGTTAGGTCATATCTGTATAAAAATGATATTTAAATGTGCATGAAGTTCATTACCTGTACACGAGTCCTCTTTGAAGAGACCGGTCTGGCTTGCAGACGTCGCTTGGCTGGTCGAGTTTCCGGTGGGGGATGAGACGTGCTGACTCCAGGCGGGGCATTCGACGTGCTGACGCCTGGCACCGTCTGGGAAGTGCTAACGCCGGGGGCCGCGTGCGACGTGCTGACGCCGGGGGCTGCGTGCGACGTGCTGACGCCGGGGGCCGCGTGCGACGTGCTGACGCCGGGGGCCACGTGCGAGGTGCTGACGCCGGGCGCGGTGTGCGAGGTGCTGACGCCGCTTGACGTCTGCGCCACCGCAGCGGACGTTGGCGTCGCGCTTGAGGCACCTGTTATTTAAAATTGCATTACAATAATAAAATATTTTGGGACTTAATGAGGCACATTTGAAAGAAAACATAAATGGAGTATCCATTTATGTTTTCTTTCTTTATTTAAGTGGAACTATGATGAATATATAAGTTACCGGGCTGTGGTGCGGGCGGCGCGGGGACTGCGGCTGCGCTGGGCGCGGGAGAGCTGGCGGCGGCGCTGGCGGCTGTCACACCGCTCGCGCCGCTCGGCTGCTCGATACGAGGCATTACTAGCGCCACCGCCTACACACCAATTTTTTTTAAATAATGACTCTTCTTAACATAATTATTTCATAATTTAATAAAAATGAGACGTACTTGCTGCGGCGCCTGGGAATGTGAAGAAGACTGAGCATTGTTGTCACTAGATCCGGCGCTCCCCATACCAGCTTCGCTCGTATCCATGTCCTGTGAATAAAAATAGATATAATCAGATACAAAGCACAAATTTGAATTAGTTTTAATAAAAAAATATCAGATATCCTTTTCTTTCTTTTCACTGTTTCCAAATTAACGTTGGATATTAGTGGAAAACAATTAAATGTAACTAAATAAAATACTTGAGTAGACTCCGGTGGTGCGGAAGCAGAAGCGGAGGTGGCGGCGGCTGCAGAGGTGGCGGAGGCGGATGCGGAGGTGGCGGAGGCGGAGGGCGCGAGAGCAGCGCGCTGCAGCGGGCGCGACGAAGAGGCCGGCATGTACTCGGTGGTGTGGGCGTCGTGCGGCGCGGTCGGTCCCACCTGCGCCATCGGCCGGATTGACGCCAGCGGAGTCTCGCCGCCGCGCCGGCTCGCTGTCACGCTCTGTTGCGCTACGCCTGTTTACACCACACCCATTTTGACAACGGAAACTAACTACTAATTGTAAAAAACATTATGTAATTTATACATTGGTAATATATACCTCAGTATCGACAAGGGCATATTTAAGGGCAAGTTGCTGATGGATAATCTTGGCCACTAGTTTATGTATGCAAGTACGCACCGTCCGCAAGTCGAGAACAACCGGAAACTATACCTCAAACAGACTCACCGGGACGACGATATGACCGACAAATGTCAATCGTACCATCCTTATTATTATTAATATTTCTTCAATTAAATAAAATCATGTCAAGATAATGTGTTTCATTTTAATACATAACGTAAATAATTTACCTGCCATCGGTTTTATATTTGCTGTGGGAGGATCTGAGGTGACCTTCTCTGTTGTGATTTGCTGTTTACCCGTTGAAGATTGATTTGCCAGTTGTCTTTGAAGCATGTTCACTTTTTGGAGGAGAGCTTCGACTTCTCTTGTTTTCTCAGTTTGTACTTCAGTTTTTTCCTTTTCCAGACGAGACAGTCGACCGTCGTATTGAGATTTTAGTAAAGCTATCCGAACCTCGAGCTCCTCGCGCGTGCTTTGCTCGATGGCACCGATTTTACTGCGCAATTCATCTACCTCTCGGCTTAAACTGTTTTTAGATTCAGTAAGCTGTACTATTTTGCTCTTTGCTTGTTTTAAAACTTGTTTCGCCTTTTCTTCCTTGTCCATGTTGGCTGTGCGCAATGTTTCGAGTTCTTGCTTGAGCTTCTCGTTGCTCGCCTTTTCTCCCTGTACTTGGCCTTGAAGCTCACTCAATTGATCTTCCATTTTCTTAGAAGTTTCGGCCAACGCTACGCCCGCAGCGGCCGCTTCGCCTTCATTTTTCTTTTTATCTTCATCCACGGTTTTAACTAGTTCTTCATATTGACCTTTGTACTTCTTGGCAATTTTTCGAATTTGTATTTCTTTATTCCTTATATCGCTTAAAGAAGCATCTTTGTCGTTCAAGTCTTCTAACAATTTTACATTGGTTTCCGAGAGATTATCGTGTGCTGCTTTTAATTTAGATAGTTCCTCTGTAAGACGCGCCATATCATCTTTCAGCGTCTGCACTTCCTCCTTTAATTTCTTATTTTCTTCCACTACTTGGTTTTGTTGCCGCGACAAAATGGTATACTGTTCTTCCAATTTAGACTTTTCAATTTTTAAAGCCCCCAATTCCTCATTGACTTTTTTAAGAGTTTCTTTTTCATTTGTCAACATTTTGGCAAGAGTTTCCCGTTCATTCTGTAGCCGTTTCCAATCTTCGGGACTTGTTTTATTTGCACGCTCAACTAAAGCATTTACTCTGGTTCTCCACCTTGCACAGTCAGATTTTAGAGATGTGTTTTCAGATTGTAAGGTTTCGTTTTTGGAAGTTAAATCAGCTACACTTTCTTGCAGTGGGTGCAGTTGCTCCTCCAAAGCTTTCATAGCTTTAGAAAGTTCTTCTACTCTAGATGACAATGTGTCCCTTTCTTCCCTTAGAACTCTGTTGCTATCAGTTAAAGCATCGAGGGTCTCTACTTTCCTCAAGATATCTGATTGCCTATTTACTGTTACCAAGCTAACTTCATACTTTTCTCTTTCAGCAGCAAGTGTTAATTTAGCTTCATCAAGTTGTTTTTCAGTAATTTCCAGTTGTGATCTTAGTCTCATAGTTTCTGCTTGTAAGATATCAAACTTAGCTAGGGCTATATCCTTTTCTTTTCTTAAGAATTTCACGATTCTGTACATCTGTTCAGATGATTTCGCATCGTCTTCGTTAACCGATACACTCATATTTGAATCGTTGGCAGACTCATTGAGGCTTTCGGAATGTGAACGTGAAGCATGGGCGACTGATAATTGTGTACCTAAAGCCTGGATCTGGTCATGTAACACGGAATTTTGTTCACATATGTCTTTAAATCTTTGCACAAGTTCTTCGTTTTCTTTTGTGAGAGATTTTTGTCTCTCAAGCCACGAGGCCTTTTCTACTTCCAATTTTTCAAGAGTCTGATTCTTCAATGCTACTAATTCATTTAGTTCATTTTGAACCCTTAATAACTCTTCTTTGGTTTGAGCGAGTGTCTGAATATCAGATGAATGTAATATCATCTCATGTGTGTATTTGTCCTCAGCTTTTTGGACAGCCTCAGATAGTTTAGTGATTTCAGCTCTAGCACTTTCCAAATCTATGCGATTTGTCTCCAGATTTGATAATGCAGTTGCTAAATCTTGTTTACAATTAACTAATTCATTTTTCAGATTAGTATTGATATTGGCATACTCCCCATTGTTTTGAAGTGATAATTCAGCTTCTAGTTCTGAACATTTTTCCTCTAATTGTTGTACTTTTTGAGAATATTCAGTAAGTTTTAGTTCAGTAGCTGTTTTGTAACTCTCATATTCATTACTTAGAGATTTTATTCCTTTTTCTGCACCTTCAGAAATGTCACAGTATTGTTTTATATGCTCCTTTGCGTTATTTAATTGCTCTGTGAGTGACTTAATTTCACCATCCTTATCAGATATTTTATTTTCCAATTCCCTTATTTTTTTAATTGAATCTAATGTACTGTCTACATTAGGATCAAGGGCCTCTTTAAGTTTCCTAACAAGTTCCTCATTTGCTTTATTCTTTTCACTTAAGTCGTTCCTTAGGAGTGTAATTTCCTTTCTCATTAAATCAGCTGCCTTTTTCTCCTCCTCCATCCTCTGTTTAGCAGTTTCTGTTTGTCGTTCAAGGTGTGAAGCTAGTTCCCTGAATCTATTCTGCTCTTCTTGAAGTCTCATACGTATCGCTGAACATTCTCTTGTAGCTTCATCCAATCGCGATTCTAATTTAGTACGATTTTCTGTTTCTAAACGTTCTACACTAGCTTTAACAAGTTCCAAATTTTTGAGCAGCAGTGATTGTCCTTGCCTTTCGCGACTAAGCATTTCTTTTTCGGTTTGCAATCTATGTTCAGTGTCTTTTAGTAATTTACATTCCAATTTTAAATTTTCCAACTGTATTTCAGCTGTGGCTAGTTTGTTTTGAGAATTTAATGCCTCATCTCGTAAGTGTTGTAATGACACTTCATGTTTAGCAATAGTGGCATTATAAGTTTTATTTTTTTCTTCCAGCGAGCTAATTTGCTTCTTGTAAGTTGCAATATTCGTCTGCAGAATTTTAAGTCTCTCGTTATTAAATTCCGCCGTAGAGGCGAATTTACTATTTGCAGCTGTTAATTTTGATATTTCTTGTCTCATATTGTCAATTTGTTCAAATAACATCCTCTCATTAGTAACCTTTTCCTCCTTATAGGTTTTAAATTCTTCCTTTAGTAGCTCAAGTTGTTTTTCGGTTTCATTGTATTTAATTTCGAAGGCTGATATATCAGTGGGTGAAGGTTTAGAAGTTTTTTCTGGTCTAGTCTGGTCCATCTCAAAAGAGTCTCCTTTCTCCATATCTGAAGTGTCTAATACAGATGACAATTCGTGGCGCTTGCCTTTCATGTGATCGTGATACAACTTTTTAAACATATCACGTTGTCTTATAAGACCAGTTACCATTTTCGTCTGCCTATCTTGAGCCTCAGTAAGCTCTGATATGCGAGTTTTTAATGAATCTATTTTATTCTGCATTTCTCCAGTTTCAAACTGTTCCTTATGCTTTTCAAGCTCCTCTTGTTTGTCAGTTAATTCACGAATCATTCTCAGAAGTTTTTGATTATTAGATTGTAATTCTTGAATGTCACTAAATGTCACTAGGGTTTTGGACATAATTCGTGAGGAGTTATTATCTGATGCATTTGATGTGTTGGATTCAGCATGGGAAGCATCATGGTCACCATTTAATAAGCCACCTCGACTGTGTTCAATTTCCTTTAATAAAAAGCAAACTTGTCTACCTAAATCTGCTAACTCTCCTTTTAATTTGACATTTTCTCTGTTGTAATGATTAGAAAGTCTAGACGCCTCACTGTAGTCATCTCTTAGCCTATTACATTCTATTGTTAACAATTCAATTTGCTGTGTTAAAGCCGAGTTGCAATCTAATGTCTCCTCATACTCAGCCCTTTGTTTTTGTAACATAGGTGCTCTCTCTTCCAATTCTTGAACTATGTTATTGATTGTTGTTGTAAGTCTTCTATTCTCTTCTTTCTCTCGACTTAAATCATCTGTTACTTTGACTAATTGAGAATAAATCTGTGTCAATGACATTCCAGATTTTAAAAGTTTACTTGCAGTTGCCGCAGATGGCGCCAAGTCGCTAAGCGCCATATCTAAGTTCTGTGCAGCTGCTGCTTTAATTAGGTCATTAGCATGTTCTAATTCACTTTTCAGTGATGATATTACTTCATTTTTCTTTTCCATTAATTCTTCATGATCTTTTTCCGCTTGTTTATATTTAGTTTCTAATTCGCCATATTTATCAGTAGCTTCATTTAAGAGCTTTTGTAGCTCACTTATACCTTCACTAAGTTCTGTAGCCTTAGCTTCAGAATCATCATGCATAGTTTTTAATAAATCAGCAAGTTTAGTTTTAGCTTCAAGTTCTGTTTTGTAATTTTCAGTCATTTTCTTTTCTATATCTCTTTGTTCCACTAATCTTTGACTGAGATTTTCAGCACGATCAGTTAGTTTCTTCTTTATTTCATTGAGTTGTTCAATGGTGTCATTTGCTGATTTAAGTTCTTCAGTTCTTTTGGATAATTCTGCTTCCAAACCAACTAAACGGCTTGTATTATTCAATCTGTGTGTTTGTAATTCTGAAGTTAAACTATTAACTTCTTCAGTGAGACTAGCTATTTGAGTGTTTAAGAGAACCCTTTCCTGTTCCATACGTTTTTCACGATATTGTAAAGCTAATTCTTTACTTTGGATATCATTATTTAATGTAAGTGCTTCACATTTTGAATCAATAGCAGCACGCAGTTGTTCAGATAGGGAAGTTTCATTTGCGATTAACATTTCTATTTTGGCATTTCGCCGTTCCAAAATATGGGTCAGGTCATTTCGTTCATCAACTGCAGCATCTCTAGCGTTTTTAAGAGAAATAATTTCATTTTCCAATTGAACAATCTTTTCATTAGCTTTATTTAAATCTGCAGTTAGAGTCCCTACTTGTTTTTCAAGTTCAGCAACTGTTTCATCAGCTATTTGTAATTTTTTGGATGTTACTTCATATTTTGATTTCAATTCTAATATTGTTGCTTCTGCTGTTGTGATCTTGTCATCTGAAACATTGATACAGTTAAAGAAATTAAAATCTACACATCTAAAGAGGCCAACTTTGCATTTTTCATGGAATGTATATGGGGACTACACATTTTTGTTCAATAAGCACATTTTAAAATTATATAGATATATAACATTGTTTGTTAAGAACTAGAGAAAGTGGGTAGATATTACTAAATATAAAAAACATATAATTTCTGAAGAATTTAACACGACATAGTTTCAGATTACCAAAAAATACCCTCAAGTGAAAAATCCACAAAAATCTATCCTATCTATGTAAACATGTCCATAAAATTCACTAAAATTAACGTAACTAAAATTACGTAAATTAATTTTCATGCAAAGAAAAAATGTGAGATTTTACAGGCTATTACAAAAATATGATTGAATTTTTATGACAGTCATGTTTTTGAGCTCAGTGTTAAATTTATAACAAAGGTTTCTTTTTCTAAAAATAAGAGACCTTAAAAATGCAGTCATTATTTTTTTTACTCAATGATGATAAAGTTAATAACAAATCAATATTGAAATTTTAAAAAATTCGATAAAAACATAGACAATACACAATACTTTTTATATACAAAATACTGCGAGTCCTTTTATTAATGAAAATGGCTACAGTCACTGCATATTACACTGTTTAATTTTGTTCTTAGAACACTAAAGTACCAGCATACTGGTATTGGTGCCAAGAGAATATAGACAAGCAACCTATTCACCACCACTTCAATTACTGAAGACTGTTGTGACTCTTTAAAAAAAATCTAAATGCATGCATTTGAACAGACACTCTCCAAAAAAATTTGTGGATGGTTATAACAAGACAATAGTTTTTTTAAAGGTTAATACCCTTACAATATTCTCATTTTTAACTAATGGTAGTTAAGGCCAGATTCATTCTGTTTAATATTAGGTGTTTTTTCTTTTATTTTTTAAATACAAAACCTAAAAGCTTCAACAAACAATTAACACAAAAATGATTGCATGATATTTTTTGATTACTTTATGCACAAAAATGTGACTAGGAAAACAATATGTGTGAAACAGTCCACACACCAATACATAAATATTAGACCCACAAAAATAATTGTTGGTGCCTATAATTAAAAAAAACGTTACGAAAATTGACAAATCAGTGTGAACAAAAATTATATCTTCATTTACAGCAAAAAAGGCCGGTTTCTTACCAATTTGTGTTTTGCTGGTTTCTAGAAGAGCCTTGGAGGTCATGTATTCCTCAAATTTTGTATCAATATATGTATTGATTTTATTTGCGACGCCATTCGGTAAATTAGCAATCTCGGTTTCTGATAATACATTGTTTAAGTGATTTTTATCACCGGCTTCCACACTTTCGGCATCCATCTTTGTCGCAAAACTCGAACGCGACCCATAAACAGTGTTGCCAATGAAAATTTTTATCGCTCGCCGAAGGACAGTAGTACCACTTAAAAAGGGAACAAAGCTCTGTTTTAAAGTTTTTAACATTAATCAAATGTTTGCAAATAATTGACCTTCATTAACTATTTTTTAAAAAAAATCACAACTTTTACTACTTTAACTAACCCGGTACAAATAATTATTAGTTAGCTATTTTTACTTATATTTAATTCAAAGGCTATTTTCGGAATCTTATTCACAGTCTCAATCTAATTTTATATATAAAATTCTCGTGTCACGGGGTTCGAACTTGAACTCCTCCGAAACGGCTTGACCGATTCTCATGAAATTTTGTAAGCATATTGAGTAGGTCTGAGAATCGGCCAAAATTTATTTTTCGTACTCCCAATTAGTTTTTTTTAACTGCGCGTGGACGGAGTCGCGGGCGACAGCTAGTATTTCTATAAAAGTTTTTTTTTTTAAATTAAAAGAAAAACTTACTTTCTACAGATTTTCGAAAAACCGTAGGATCCTGCCACGGCTATAGAGTTGCGGCCGAAGTCCGTAGATATTCAAATTTTTTGGCCTGAAAGCCATAGAACACGGCTATTGCCGTAGCATTGGCAACACTGCCATAAAGTAAACGTACCGTAAACCAATAGAAAAAGTTGATTTTTAACATTTTTAAGATGCAGGACATGTCCAGCGCGCGCATTTTCCTCTGTCAAAAAACAAACAGTGAGCTCGTGAACACATGACGAACACATCCAGTCAAATTTAGAAACTAGACGAAGTTTCTAAACTAGACTGCATGTGTGAGTGTGTAGTAAATTTTTAGTCAGTGGGCCTAGCACGCATATTTGTTACAAACGCCATCGTATAGTCAGCACATCCACAAAATTTCTGTTGCGGGCGCCCAAAGTGCGCCCCTATCAACCGTAATGTACATAAGTAGGCGCTTGTTACAAATTTTTGTTCTAGGCCCACTGTATAATGGCTCTTGTTAAATTGCACTAACTACTAATACAAACTAATACAAACACTAATAAAAACAAAGACAACAATATGTGTTAATACCAGTGTCGGGGCATTCCAAACCTACAATTATATTGGATAAGCATTAAATGCACAGATATTTTTTTTCAGTACAACGCAATGCCGCGTTGATTCCATGCCTTACTACTTATGCGTTACTTAGTCCGTTTCTGTATAGTCATAGTCAATGATGCAAAAAACCGCCTATGGCGAATTGTCCGTAACACAAAACAGTCTCGATCATTTCTTTTGTACGTGCGTAAGCAACTTATTTTGTTAAATCAACCGTACTAAGGTTTATTTAACAACTTTGCTTTTAAGCAGTCCTCAGCCCTCACTTCTGTAACCAACTGAGTCCTTGAGTGGAAATAGCAGTGGAAAACATTTGATGAAGCAGCTCATGAACTTTACATACTCTTTGGTCGGGAAGTATTATTTAGGGTGTGTTCCGATATGCACTGCGACCACTGTAGAGTGTGACGTCAATTCAGTATACTGTGAAGCCGTTCCTTTATAGCCAGTTGTACTGGTTACGAGTTAAAACGGAACGCAATCTCGTATACTGTCAGCCGCATTTTTTGACGCAACATTCAAATGAGTGTATTCAAGTTTTCTAGTACATTAAAAAAAACTGTTTTGGAGTACTGTCAAATTAAAAATATTTTAATTAATATTAATTATAAATTGAATTTATAATGTAATAAAAATAAGTACATCAACACAGTCTAATAAGGTTAATTTTTGCAATTCTTCCATTATTTTATTTATTAATCCAAACTAATTACAGAACTTTAACATTTCTGATTAAACTGTAGTTTTGTTTATAAGATGTGATGCACTCGGGTGGTTTTGACTGATCACGTGATCAAAGTACTGCGAGTACCTTACCTCGAAAACGCCAGTGCTCACAGTAGAATATGGCGGCGATTTATGACGTCATATATTTCCCTAGGGTACTGCGGCAGTGTACTGGCAGTCCATAACGGAACGAATTTTTCTACAGTGATAGCACTATGCAGTGCTCGCAGTGTATTTCGGAACATACCCTTACTCTCTAAGTAAGTCTATGGAGGGTCATAGACCATCGTTTGGTTTTGACACTTGACATAATCGTAGAAATGGAATCGATGGAGGAACAACAATGTTTACATCAATGTGAAAGTTACATTCAAACCCACAATATCCAACTACTTTTAAAAGATTGTATTGTTCAACTTTGCTTAAACAAACCTGAAAATCCAGTCACCTTCTTACGACAATATTTCCAAAAATTGGAACGGGTAAGTTTTATAAAGGTTATGTTATTTTTTATTGTGTCAATAATAAAATCATTAACAATTAGAGATTAAGAAAAATAAGGTAATAAATTTTGTGATAAATTACGGTGCATAACCTTTCTTTTTATGTTAAAGCTAAAAGAAACAATCATTTGATATTGCTAAATAAATCAATTACCTATTTATAACATTTCATTATGTCTTTGTTTAATCAAAGTATTTGGAAGCAAGTCATCTGGATTGAGTAAATATTGACATGATTGAAGTTGTGAATTCTGATATGACGGCTAATAGAACTTTCATTGGATTGTAACAAAACTTTGGTAGGGTGTTCTGATAATGCCATAGAATGTTCCTTCTTCAAAAAAATATTACATGGCACTCCAATTTTCCAGAATTGTATCCAGCCCATCTTACAATAATAATTATTTTTTCCTATTTACTAAAATTGGTGTGACATGAGACATTATCGAGTGTAAATAAACAAATTTATTTTTACATTTTGCCTTTTTTTAACTGTCCAAAAGTATGCCAATGTTGTTACCTCAACACTGACTTCTGACTGTCATTTAAAAACTGACTTTATTTATCCAAAGTCATAGTTGTGGCTGAACAACTTTTTGTAAAAAATGGAATGAATACTGTATTCTGTTTTGATGTGGAAGGAGCAAGTGAAGGCGGCGGCTGCGGCCGCAGCAACTTCGGAGGGTGAGGGCGACGGTGAGCTGTCCCCACTGCCTCTGCCTGCTGGACAACCGCCACGCCGCCGCGGGGGCATCAGTGCTGAGCCCGTCACAGAGGAAGATGCAACCAGTTATGTTAAAAAGGTGATGTCTAATTATGCACAATTTAATGAAGTTCCTAAAAACACAACTTGCCTCAACATCAACATGTAATTTGAAAATCATAGAATTCTTTACCAAAAGCTAGAGAGTTCTATGATGATCTTTGTTGTATTTAGTTTTGTTGTATTTAGCAAATTTTTAAACTATGTCCAAATACAACAAAGAGTGAGGACCAAGTATAGGGGCATTCCACGCAAAGCAGACATTCATTAAAGGTAGATGTTTTTGGTTTAAGAAATATTTGAGTATGTTCTACCTGTATATGTCCTTATTGCTACATGTATAATTTTTTTTTTAATGTAGTGACTGGTTAAAGAATTAAAGGAATTAGAAATTTTTTAGCAACTGGTGGCCATGCAGGACTTCAAAGTCAATTCTCAAGTCATAAAATTGTCATCATTAAACCACTGGATTTATTACTTAATTTAATAACTTTTTTTATTGAATTTTTTTTATCATGTAATGCTCCTAATATAGTATTGTGAGTAAATATACTTATTATTAAAGTATGTAACGAAAAACATAGACAAAAAGTGAACTAATACTTTAAGATTATTATAAAAAAATCAATTTGATATTTGTAAAATTATTAAGTAAATAATTATTTTTATTATTCTAGGTGGTGCCAAAAGACTACAAAACAATGGGGGCTCTGTCGCGGGCGATCGCGTCCAATGTACTTTTCACACACCTGGACGAATCAGAGCGGGCCGACATGTTCGACGCCATGTTCCCTGTACAGTGCCTGCAGGGAGAGACCGTTATCCGCCAGGGTGATGAGGGTGATAACTTCTATATAATTGATTCTGGCGAAGTTGAGGTATGTTTATCTATTATTTAAAGCACTTGATCAAATGTTATGTTTTTGAAAACCTTTCAGTTCTATGAAGAAACTGTCAAGAAGAGAATCACGAAAAGTCAGTAACCTAGATTTAGACATACAAACAATGGAAAATGATCAATTCAACGAAATAAGGGAAATAATGAATAATCGACATTTGTTTACAAAAAAAAAAATCCACCTTATTTTGAAACAAGGTATACCTAGTTATTGTATACTGCAGGTGTTAGTGAACGGTGAGCTGGTGACGACGATCGGCGAGGGCGGCAGCTTCGGCGAGCTGGCGCTGATCTACGGCACGCCGCGAGCCGCCACAGTACGCGCGCGCTCGCGTCTCAAACTGTGGGGGCTCGACCGCGACTCCTACCGCCGCATCCTCATGGGCTCCACCATACGCAAGCGACGCATGTACGACGAGTTCCTCTCCAGGGTCTCCATTCTAGGTGGGATACAGTGTTTCATACATACCAACAAAATGCAACCTCAATTATACACCGAAGATTTTGTAACATTTTGTGTTGATCGTAATTCTGGCGAAAATTTTAACTAATATAAATTTGTTTTTTATATCTTATATATTGTCTTAATATTTATTTGATAATAATTTTCAGAGAGCTTAGAGAAATGGGAACGTTTGACGGTGGCCGACGCACTGGAGCCAGTTTCATTCAACGACGGCGAAACTATAGTACGTCAGGGTGAGCCCGGGAACGACTTCTACATCATTGTCGAAGGTCAGTTCTAAATGTAATTAAATCTATTTGCAACAAAAGTGTAATGCGTAAGATTATAACCTAAAATGTGAGCACCGCATTTGTGTGCAGGCACTGCGGTGGTGCTGCAGCAGCGTGGTCTTGGGGGCGAGGGCGAGGGCGGGAGCGAGAGTGCGGGAGAGGCGGTGGAGGTGGGACGGTTGGGACCGTCAGATTACTTCGGCGAGATCGCGCTGCTGCTGGACCGGCCGCGCGCCGCCACCGTGCGCGCCTCCGGCAGCCTCAAGTGTGTCAAGCTTGACCGTGCCAGGTACGCCGCACCCCCCCACACACCCCCCACTCCATTGCAACCATGTAACTTTAGCTGTTTAAAAAAGATTATACTAAAATAATTTCATTAATTTAACTATATTTCATGTTAATTACTTTCAATATTTTTTTTTTCAAGATAGTTATTAATTATTTAAATATAACACTGTTTTAATATGTTACTTGTTTTGTTTCAGATTCGAAAGAGTATTGGGGCTGTGCGCTGACATTTTGAAACGTAACATAGCCCAGTACAACAGCTTCGTGTCGCTATCCGTGTAATATATTGAGGTTTTCATTGATCACTAATAAATGAATTGCAATAAGCTGAAAAAACGCTCAAATTTATCGCAGTTAAAATTTTAAGGCATATTTTTTATGCAGAATCGATGATGTACTTTTGTTTGTGAAAACTTTGTTAGGTGACTTAATATTTATTTTATTTCTAATTTTATTGGAGAAACATAATTAACTTTTAAATGTTGTTAATATTATTTATTTACTAACTTTCATTTATATTAAGTATGTCTGTTTTTTGTGTAACTTTAAATATAAATAAATATTTTAAACATTAATGACTAAACAAGCTGTGCTTAAATATTTTATTTGTTTTCATATTGCGAGTCGAAAAATGTAGATAAAATGTTACTGTATTAAAACTATGATCTTGTTAAAACACATATCCAACATATAAAATGCAATTTATACAAATATAAACAGATAACAATTTTTAAAATTATACTTGTTAAGCTGTCGGTCGTGTTGATTCAACTAATGGGACAGAGTCGGTTATGACCCAACGACTATATACCTACATTTTATTGTATATTTTACACAAAGCTTCGTTATTTAATAATGTTTCTGTCTAAACATCTTTGATATTAGTTCGTCATAAAAAATCTTTAACTATGAACAATAATTCATAAAAAAAACGATCTAAATTAAAAATTCAAAATCATACTAAAACTATCCATAAAGATTATTCCGTCCACATTATAAATCATTGCATAAAACCTTTAAAATACCAGAAACAAAAATAGATTATTTATTAATAGAATTCCAAGATAATAAAAATTAAATACAATTGTTCGTTGACTTTCAAGTTATTTGAAAATTAATCATAATTGTTTTCAATGATGGGAGGGAAGTGGCAGTATGTTATTCTTTGTCTGCTGTTATGTTGTAAAAATGATAAATGCCTGATCGCATATAACGGAATAACATTAATAAAGGCTACTACTTTTTAGGTACCAACTAATTTCAGACCCATCAGTGGTCCTTCAGTTCCTTAAATTTTATTCACCCTGAAAGACACCTCATGGTTCTTAAACTAGTCGATACCTAAACCGAACTTTATACCTGAGCTCAAACATGATTTTTAATTACAGTGAATTATAATGTCTCGCGAAAGTTTTAAGATGCATATTACTACAATGTACAAAAATCTACTTTTTAAGGGAATGTCAAAGTATGTTATGCCTCATCATAATAAGTTAGTGAATAGTTTTAGTAATTCTTTGAATAACGTTAATTAACTTTAATAACACCGACACGTCAACTCTGCCCACCCAGTGAATAACTAGTTGAGCAATGATGTTAACCTTTACATAATTCATTTTGTCTACATTTTCCATTTCTTTGTTTTGTAAATAAATGAATGTTAATCTTTTAAACTATTATGTTTTTTAATACCCTACTGCCTTCTTCAATTCTAGATGCCTCTAGAAGTGTTGTGTACATCACTCAACATTCCAAAGCTATATATTATTATCTGAAGTACGTCTTTATGTTATTTAACAAAACAAAGATTGTAGAATCGATATTTTTATTGTCAATAAAAAAAAAAATGACAATGTAAAAGTTAGTTTTTTATGGTAGTGAGGCTGTGTGGTGGCCAAGTGATTTTTGAACAGTGAAGCTCTATGAGACACTAAAAGGTTCAGAAATCAGCCTTTTACCATTGTTTTATTTTTGGAAAACGAAACTTAAATATAAAAATAAAAATAGGTATTTTTGTCAATTTAATTCCTTTACTATAAATAGATTAAAGTTTAACTGAACTTATTTCATTTGAATTATTTGCTGTGTAGCTAATTTAGTTAGACCATGAAAATCTTCATGTATATGAGATCTCCAAAACTTACATTTACCCCATACTAAAGCTGGAAAATTTGGAGATGATATTCCTTGAAAAATTCTAGCTATACTTCTTCCTGTAAACTTGCAGTCTTTATAGATGGCTATCAACGCGCGTATGTCACTAACAGCGTTATCAACATCTATTGGTCGTTTGGGCAATTCAATGTTTGTTGGAAGTTCATTTTCTCTTGCAAAATAATGTCTTATGATAGACTTTAATTCATTTGATTTTGCTTCTAAAGTTTCTTCAGAGAAATTACTATTTTCTACAGAGTAATCACAGATATGGCGAAACGCTTTATCGATTTCTTCAAGTTGATATAAACTCGTTTCTTCTTGATTTTGGACAGATTTGTGCAAGTCATCTAAAATACTGTCAAGCTCCGCCGCCGATAGGTCACCTTGAGCTTTTATTCTAAAACCTAGAGTATTGAATTCAACTTTAAGTTCAGACCTTTTTGTAAGGCCATCAATAGTTTTCCATTCCAAATTTTTTAATTGATATTTAGTCATGCCACTTTCCCAACCTATAGCAGCAGCAGCTTCTATAACATTAAACTCTAAAACACTATTTTTTGTTATATTTGGATCCTTTTTACTTTCAATAAGATAAGCCATTGCAAGAGGAGGACAAGTTTTTGCTGCTTCTAATATTTTTTGTGGACCACCATATGACATTATTTTACACATAGTATATGCATTATTTAATACTTTTATATAATGTTTGGGGTGCAACTCAACATAACATAATAATGTTGCAATGTTCTCCGAAGGCATATCTAACTCTTCAACGGTGCTATCAATTGGTATTCCAACTTCATGGCCTTTACATCTTGAGTTTGTCTCTTTAGGACATTGACATGAAACAAATACTTTTTGGAGCAATCGTCTAATTACAGGCCTATCAACTGAATTTGCATAAATATGTTTTAATAATTCATTTTTGTCATTGCTACTGTTGTTAATAAAAACATGACAGAAAGCTGGCAACCCATCTCGCCCTGCCCTGCCAACTTCTTGTACGTAAGATTCAAAACTAGCCGGCATGTTGTAATGAATAATGCATCTTATATTTGATTTATTTATACCCATGCCAAAAGCAACTGTGGCAACTATGATTTTTAAAGTACCATCCATGAAATGTTTTTGAATTTTTTTCCGTTGTGCAGCTGTCATGCCTGCATGATATGCTTCAGCAATATATGACATCCTTTTTCTTTTTTTACTAGCCTTTTCCATATTAATTTTTCCAGGTTGAGATAAACAAGAGCGTAAAACAGCTGCAACTCTTTCACATTCATTTCTCCTTATGCAATAAACAATTATTGAATTAAAATTAATAATTTTGTCGGAATTAAGAAATGTTACAAGTGCCCTGTCCTTGTCTTTTTCAAATGATGTAGATAGATGAAGATTATCAGGGAGAGAAGGGTTTTCCACAACACCACTTATACCATCAGGGATATGAATGTGGTCTATAACACTCTTAATAGTAGACTGACTAGCAGTCGCTGTTAACCCAAGAATACAGTTAACATTTAGCTTTTCTCTTAAAATACGACAAATCATTAAATAACTAGGTCTGAAGTTGTGGCTCCATTGTGAAACGCAATGAGCTTCATCAATACAAGCAAATGCTATTTTTGGTAATGATTTAAAAAGACCTGCAAAACCATTAGATGAGTCTCCAGATATCAAAGCTTCTGGTGATATAAGAAGTATATTTATTTCGCCCTTTTTTAATAATTCCATTATTTTACACCTTTGTGTTGGTGGTTGATTTGTATGTAAGCATCCTGCTTTAAGAAAATCAGGCATACTTAATACTTGGTCTTCCATTAATGAAACCAGGGGTGATATAACCAAAGTGATGCACTTGTAATGTTGACTATATATATAAGCAGGTAGCTGGTAGCACAGGGATTTTCCACTCCCTGTTGATAAAATTAATAATGTTGACTTGCCACATAAAATTCGCATAATTGCTTGTTCTTGCCCTGGACGAAATGATTGATGACCAAACATCTGCAGAGATTTATACAGCTCCTCGGTAGCCATAGATTCATCAGATACTATAGGATGAATATTATTATTTGATTCTGATACCGGTTTCTCTTCTAATAATTTTATAAAATCATCTGGAATTTGACTAGATGAATATACACAAGTGCTTAATTCCTGCTCTATAGACTTTTCATTAGTACTCTCTTTTTGAACAATTTTCTTCATATCTGCTAAAGTGGGTATTACATCATCAGAACTATTTTCCAATGGCAAAAGATAGTTTTCTTTGTGAGCCCTGCAATAACTAGCCATGTGGCCTGTATTTCCACATTTGAAGCAAGTTACTTTTCCTGATTCCGGGAATTCCATTCCAGCATGCAAAGCTTTTTTATCTTTCCACTGTTTCTTCTTGTATTTCGAATAATTAAAATTTTTACGACCCCTGACAAAAACTTTTTTTTCTATATTAATCTTTACAAAGTTATCATTAATTGTACCACTCTGAATTTTTGACTCTAATTTATCAAAGTCCTTTTCAGCATGATTAATATTTGTGTATGCTGCTTGAGGTAGTTTTATTGCATCTAGAAGGTCATTTACTTTGGTTGCTAGAGGCATAACTTGTTGATCCATACCAAATGGCAAATACTCTCTTATATCAGGTGGGCTTTCTTCATTGCAGTGATCTTCTTGAGGTAATGTTTTCTTATTATTTTTAGTTCTTTGTCTCCTAACATTCTTCTTCCCTAAGTTAGAATCTAATTCATTAATCTCAGTATGTTCTTTATGCCTGTCACTTAATTCATCCTTGATGCAACAACCTTCTATTTTTCTCTTTTTAAGAGCTGGCTTAAGTTTTTTAATTACATCTTCCTCTTCAGATTCACTATTTTCTATAATATCGCAAGCTTTTTCAGTGGCATTGGGCATTGATATATTGCTTAAACCAAATTTTTCTACAACAGGAGTTTCTTTTGGAACTCTGTTCTGTACCATGCTAAATTCATTATTTAGCCCACTGGCTCTTTCCAGCCACTCTGTATTAATTTGACGTATTGAAGTGGTTTTTAAATTATCAATGGAAATATTGCTTACGTAATGCATATTATCTTGATATTTCTTATTGTCAGTTTTAGCCTCCATAGCGGAATTGTTTTGTAAATTATCACAAGAGTCAGTATGTTTTAATTCATCACTTTCTATTTTACTATCACATGTATCACTAAACAAATTTTCCTTATTGTTTCTAGATATTTCATTAACATCAAGAGGCTGTGACTGAGATTTCGCTTGACACAACTTCCTAGGATTTCTTATCGAAAACTTTCTATTCTGAAATAATTTTTTAGACAGATTTTCGATAAATGGGCTTTGAGTTGTTGCAGCTTTTTGCGATTTCGAAGCTGACAACAACTGCTCAAGTTCTTGACCGCTCGGCAGAGCCGGCAACAGCGGTTCTTGATCAACAGGTGTCACATCTGTCACAAAGTCAAGGCTTTGTTTAATTTCAGGAGATCCAATTTCGTCTTTGTCAACTTCATAAATAGATAATGAATTTTCAAGTGCCTCGCTTTTTAAGTGAAAGTATTTTTTATATGCATATTTTATATTAGATGGTGCTTCCTTGATATCAAATTTGGAGGGAGTTCGTGCATGCTTAAGTTTAAAGTCTTTTTCCCACTTTTTCACTATTAATTTACATTTTATGTACGCTTTATCCGTGTTTATACTTTCCTCGACATCCATCCTTATCAGAAAAAGATTTTAATGCTATTATTGAATAAGTTAAGAGCAAGTTGCACACTGCCGTTAAAGATCTTGCTTGACATTGACATAAAAGAGTGTATAATAGGGTGTTAAAAAATCGACTAACTAATATAACTTTTTTTATGATTTTATGGAACGATTTTTTTTAGAAAAATGTTTTTTTTAATATAAATAAATGTGACATTTAAAATTTGTAAAGTTTTACCCTCTAGGGAGCAAAATAACAATAGGGAATAGGAGATGAAAGTTTGTATAGAAATATGTAAGGTTTATGACAATGTTTTGTAAGGTTAATATGTTTTGATATAATTTTACAATTTTGAGTAAAATAATTAGCCTAAATAATTAAAACAGTATTTCACGCGGACGAAGTCACGAGCACAGCTAGTTTATGATATTTGTGATTTTTAATATTTTTTTTAGTTTAAATGAATGTTTAAAAATTTTTTTTTTCGTTTTTAAAATCATAAGTTTGTTGTTTTGTTTTAATACATTTAATTTTTTATTTTATAAAATGTTTCATGGCAATTAATGTTTAGGAAATATCTATTGTATTTCTTATGTTTTCCCTGTAATTTTAAAGTTTTTTTTAAATCGACTAAAATCGATTACTTTTCTTTAAAAATCGATTTTTATCATCAACTGTAAAAAATCGATTTTTTAACTCAATGTTAACGTGCCTAGCATGTAACTACTTCGTAGTGTTGACATAGGTCCGACATATATTTAAATGTCGAACAAAATTACCTTCAAACTGTTGATGTTATTGGCAGCGACGTGAGACAAATAAAGAAGAAATTAGAATTGTTATTTTTAAAGTATTTCCTTAAATTCTCCATTTACCACTTGCACATATAACTGATTCTTTTTAAAACAAACATACATTCATCCATCCATCTCCACATTCGCATTTTAGTAAGATAACTGCCACGATTAACAGTAACAGTGTAAGACGCCAGCAACAACATCTGTTGCACGAATGGACCGGCTCGCCCGGTGAAATACCACGACCACACAGAAGACAGGCGTGAAGTGGAAGTAATTCCGCGTTTCGTCTGATGAGTGTGGTGCCGGAGGCCTAATTTTAGTCCTCTTTCCCTTCCCACCCTTTTCTTATAAGGAAGTATGGGAAGGAGAGCTAGATTTGATGGAGGAGGAGATGCATAGGAAGGGGAAATATTCTTTTTTTGTGCGTCTCCTTCTCCGTCGATTGAGGGTAGGCAACGCATCTGCATTTGCGGATGTCTCTGGGCAGCGGTCGCTTCGCCATTTCGACGAATTCAGGTGGCCGCGTACTCGTTTGCCACCTTGTAATATAAAATGGAGTAAATCCATATAGCTACGTTACCGATAGTAGATGATCTGCCTATCGCAAATTTCGGTCGTTCGAGATTGTACATTAATGAGGATTAAATGTAAAGAAAAAAATAGTAGTCGAAATAACCATTTAATATGTACATGTACTTACAACATTGGTAAATTCTTACTTTACAATGCTTTTAACACTTGGCATGCGGGCAACGTATTTTTACGTTATTTGCAGTCCGTAACTAGAGCGTGGGTCACGTTAAAATACGTATTTAGTACATTTATGTTGGAAAAATCAATTATATTATATGCATTTTGTTTACGTTGCTAGGCAACGCATTGCATTTTCACACCCTCTGCACACGTAATTCGGCGGCAAGTTATGCCCGCATACCAAGTGTTAAGACTTTTAACACATTCACCAAACTTAAAAAAATGGAACATTTTCGGCATACAACACATTCTTTATTCCAATTCCAAATCTATTCGTAATTCTAAAAGACTAGCCTGAATTATTGTTCATTGCTGCTGTAGTAGACTTATTAAAAATAAAGTGCGTGATTGAAAAATTCACATACGATTTCTGATAAAAATATGTTATATTGGTAAAAACCAATGATAATGAAAATATTTAAAAATCAGTCACATATAAAATAACTTTGTAGAGAATGTAAAACAAATAAATCTGTTGTCACATTCTTTCTAAGCGACCAGTTCTCAGATTTAATTTACCAATCGTCCCTTTAGGGTCTGGTGATAAAGAACTCCAATCAGTTGTAACACAGTCTCGAAATTTATACTTCCCACATATTTGTTTACCTTTAAAACTGTCACTACTTAAACATGATCCTAATATGTCATAAAATACGACATTTAAACTATCAATCCACTCTCTTAGATCATGTCCAATTCTTTTGATATTTGAAAATGCAAGTTCTTGAAGTAATAAGCTATCCTTTGTACTTGGCAATAAATCAATATCTTTTATATGAGAATAGTTTTTGTATGAATTAATTGATCCACTATGAATCAAACTAGTTTCTTGATGAGACATTTCTTTACCCGAAAAAAATTCTAATGGAGTTATAAGGAATTTTGTGATGGCTATTGGGACAAGAGTTTGTTCTAACAAAGCCACTTTCCATACACCTGGCAAGAGTGGAGTCTTCACATTAAATTTGATAAAATTTGTTAAATTGTTTTCTTCTTTATATATTATATTTACATCGGCAATGATACCTGCAGGATCTAGTAATATAACAGTTAAATTTTCGGTAAGTTTTTCAATCTGAGAGAATTGATATACTAAAATTGGTTCAGACAGCGGCCCTAAAATACCACCTAAATTTCTAAATGTCATTTCTTTTTGGTCATAATCTGAACTAACTTTAAATAATTTAACAATATCACTATATTGACTTTTTGAATTGATTTCTAAATAATGTTTTGGTTTATACCAAGTTTCAATAAAAACTTCGTGTTCATTCTGAATTAAAGCTTTGTATAAAATTAAGTTACCTTTGTATACATCTGCATACTTGTACAAGTTTATTTCATGAACCTCACCAAGTTCTATGGTACAATCTTCTTGCAGCAAGATCTTGGCATTTTGACGTAGAATGCTGCCAGCGTGAGACAATAAAGTATCATCAGTACCAGCAGGCTTATCTTCTATGTCATAAATATTTTGCCAATATCCTTCTAGATTTTGAATATGGTAATGGTCAGTAAATCCTATTAATTGCTCTACTCTTGTGATAACTTCTTGGTTTATAACAGGTTCAAATTTCCGAGCAAAAAATAATTGACGATTCAGTGTATTTTGTATTCTTGGCCAGTCTTCAGTCCTAAAATCATTTGGTGAACATCCACACCAATCAACAACATGTTTATATTGACATTTACAACCTAATTTCCTTTTCCAGTTTGTAACGTGAAGATTATTATCCACATATGTAGTGCAAAATATAGAATTTCTTAAAACTGTGTGAAAAAACGATTCGGCCGGTAGCAGGGTGTGTTGAAATATAACATCTAAGCCACTCAAAAGTTCATCCTGCTTTCCGACTACGTATGAAACAAATTCAGGTGAGAGAGCTATCCAATCACTGCCCCCGTCTATGATGATTCCTTGTGGCAATTTCCTTTCGCCGACACGCCACATGTGAGTTTCACATTCTATAAAAGTTTTATCCAAGCCTTGCTTTTTAATAAATCTTTGCACTTCACGCCCATGAGATTTAACAAAATTTAAACCTTTATTAGCTGAAAGGAATCTTTCCAAATCCTCAAGAGATTTAATCGGAAAATCACTTTCGCTTAAATTAATAACATAATCCCATTGCCAACCCAAGGACATGAAATCTTTCATTGAAGAGAGAAGCATTTTCAACAAAGATGCTCCACCCCAAATGGTTGCGTAGCGATTTGGCGCCAACCTTACATTTTTAAATTCTTTCTCTAATGCAGATAATTTTCGATGCATGTAATCCTGTCTCTAAAACAAATAAATAAAGGTATTTGCCTTAACTTCACATGAACTTGTATGTTTTGTGAATGCAAGTATTTTTCTTTAAGATTTGATTTTGATGAAGATGATATTTACTTTGTTTGTATTAAGAAGATTACATTTTACTCAGTAAACTATTAATTACTAGCTTTTACCCGCGACTCCGTCCGCGCGGAATAAAAAATAGATAAAGGGGTAAAAATTATCCTATGTCCGTTTCCTGGTTCTAAACTACCTGCCCACCAATTTTCAGTCAAATCGATTCAGCCGTTCTTGAGTTATAAATAGTGTAACTAACACAACTTTCTTTTATATATATAGATTATTGTTACTTACTTTATCCACGTGTATATAAAAATAGTGATGACTTCTATATAGTACATTTATCAGTCTATGAACTTGTCTTAATGCGCGCCCATTTAACGTCAAAAGGAACACAATTCGAACTGATTCCTTTTCATTACTTGAGAGTTTTGGAGTCACAGGGACAAATTCTGAAAAAATATTGCCCAATAAATTTTATTTACAAGTCAATTATTTCTCACAATCATTCATTATGTCATAATTACATAATCAAGAACAACACAACTTAGGCCCTTGACCCATAGGGGTAGGCAGAGATACAAACTTTCAATTGGTGCTGCCCTGGCATACCTCCCTTATCTCTTCTACATTCATACATCTACAAACAATACTACCATACTTTTATTCATCTATAATCTAGAAAAGAAAAAAAATACATATTCAGCTGTAGATATTAAGTATACATATGTAAAAAAATTCAACTATTTTCATGCAATAATTTTTTTTTTTTTAAATCGTACTTGATAATCCAGTTTCATATATGTTCATTGTGAAATATCCTCCACAAATCTTGGTAGAATTTCCAGGACACTTCATATCACATGATCCTTCAGTTGTTTTAGCAGATTCACGGGGAGAAATATCACCACAAAAACATTCTGAACTGAAATATAAGCAAATTACTAAGCTCATAAGATTTATCATATCGAAACAACAAGTTACAAATTTAAGACCAAATTACTTACGCATATTGGACACCAGCATAAGGGAACCCAGCCTGTATGCATATATCTAAACAAAACTCTGGTGAATTTGTTGTTGCGTAATTTCCATAAAAACTGGACAATATTCTTAATTTTTTTTCGTCTAAATAACATCCATGGTATTTCCCATAAGTCATACCATTTGAAGGACATTTGTTGGGTAACTTATTAGGATAAAAATTTCCATTTTGTATTAGACAAGTCTTATTAACAATTTCTTGTTTACAGCTTTGAGTTTTAGCCCGATGTATGGCAGAGACAGCTTCCCTGCTTTTGATGTCACATACAGGCTTGAAATCTAATTCTTCAATTCTCAAATGTGGAGTAGTTTTAATTTGGGACGATGTTTTAGAATGTAAATCTTCGTCATCCGAATATCCATTATTAATTTTCCTTGGATATATATCGCCAAATTCATGGCGCTCTAACGATGTATGACCAAACTTTTTTAATAAATTGTCGTTAACTGTTGGAAATAGGCTGATTGAAATTAGAATTTGAATGAAAAAAGTTGTTAAAACTGTAGCTCCTAACCACTTGGCATACTTATAAAAAAACTTTCGAACATTAAAAGCCATTTCCTACCTTTGTTATTAGTGATTTAACAACAGTTATTTCGATAGTACCGCACGTATACATTATTTTGTACTTATAAGTAAACTAGAGCACTAAGATAAGAACAAAAAATAAAAGAGAATATACACATTTGGAAGAATTGAAGCGATACTATTACAAACAATTAAAACACTGTGTTACAAAATAGATAACCAAACAAATAGAATGTAGATAGCAATAGATAACAAGAGAAAAATGTGACATTTTTTGACATTGACATTTGAAACATATGTAGAGAGAGGCAATTGACTTTTTGGTTACTGGACCCTTATACCCCGTTCACACTAGGCCAGCTCAGTAGGTCAGTCGCGCTTGAAATCAGGTCTTACATACAACTGGCCTAGTGTGGACACCCATGGAAGCCAATAAGCCAGTCTGACTGGGATGGCGTTCTACTTTTCAGGCCAGTTCGGCCATTCTGCCGCAACTGGCATAGTGTGGATGGTCTGGGACAGGCCAGTCCAGTTCTGAATATGCAATTATATAGCTTATATAGGTACCACACGTTGTTATTTTATATAGAATATTTAATCTGTCAATGTTATTATTTGTCGTCTATGCTTTTTTGAATAACAATGTCTTATGTTAAGACTGGCGGAATTAAATATTAAAAATAGAGCTCCATAGCCGTAATGCTACTATGGATGAAAAAAGCTAAGCTTGATAGATTAGTAACTTAAATTGTTTTTTGAGATTAAAATGTATTATTATTATTATAAATAATAGTAAGATTAATTTGTGCTTTTGTGGAGTTCGATAGCAGGGTGGTTTTAAGGCCTCCTTGCCAAGACATAACATAAAAAAAATTATGGCATGTGAATTCGACAAAGAGGAATTTGAATGTCAAGCCTCGTTTACATTAGGCCACCTCAGTAAGCCCGTAGCACTCGAAATCAGTGCTGGCATATTACTGGCATAATGTAGACACCCGCTGAAGCTAGTAAGATAGCCCGGATGGCTGTCCTAAGCCAGCCCAGTACTTACAGAACAATTGTTTAGAAACCTCGCGTTGCTTATTTTACGGAAATTTTATGTGGACTGCGAATCGGAGAAAAGAAAAATTTGGCGCGACCACCGTTCTTTCATGTTTTAGTTGTTGTAATTCTTTATTGCTAAGATAATATAAATATTACAATTATATATTATTTTTAATATCAATTGCTTTAAATTTATCAAAGTTTTATTTCACCATTTGTGCGATTTTCGAATTAAAAATGTAAATTGGCAATTGGCTTACTGAGCTGGTCTAATGTAAACCAAGCATTATGCTTTTTGACGGCAACCATGTAATCTTTGATGACCTGCATTATAGTTAATATAGCATATAATTCTTAATCTGAGATTATAGGTTCTTTGGATTGACTGTGGAAAAATTATCTTTGGAAAGTGTACAGACCAACCAATTTATAACGTATGAACTATGAAGAATTAAATAAATACGTTTTTCAACTAAAATCATGGATATTAAGTATGAAGATACCGTGCAGTGCCTTTTCTTTAAGTCTTCACGAGAAAATATTAATTGGGACGAATTGTGCCAAACTTTGAATGCGACGGCTAACTCATTGTCCAAGGAATACATTTGGCATCGAGATGAGTTTAAAATTTGTCAACCATTAATAACAAGCGAAGATTGTAAGATATTAATCAATGGTTAATTTTAAAAGTATTTTTTTTAATAAAACACTGACAAATGTGAAGAGTTGAGGGTCCCTGTTTACACTTGCATTGATCATCATTCTTGTAAATTTTTTATACTATTGGCTATGAATTAATAACATTGAAACATGTTTCTTATAGTCCCTATTGTGGGCTCCACAAGGTTGCTCAAGATGAATGCTCTATCAATCTTTTTGCTAGACCATCTCAATTTAGATTTAATGATGAATTTAACATATCATTAATTTTGTTTAAAAAGGTTCTGTGTAGGGCTGCCTTTCGTCCGGGTTTCGCCAGATTTGTCCTAGTTTGGAAGACATCTGGGCAGGGTTTTAACTGTAGTCCAGGTTCAAGCTGGACTACAATAAAAGTCTGGATTTTCCAGTCCAGTATAAAGTTAAACAAGTTTACATTTAATTTTTTTAACCGAGTTACTAATATTGAGTTTATTTATCTTTTACCTTTTACCAATACCTATGATGGTTAAAAATAAAGCAAAATCAGTCACTCATCATCACAAGAACGATTAAACACACTGAAATATGCAACAAAAGAGGCTTCAAATTAAAGTTTTCTTCTATCAAGTATGGAATAAAATATATTTTAATTGAGATATAATTGAATGGAACTTACGCTTCCGGTCCTGTCCTGGTGGGCAGGTTTTAGAGATGGCAGTCCTAGTTATGTTTTCTATATGGTTGATAGGTTAGGATATACAAAATTATTTAATATATGAATTTTGTATTCCCTCAATTATGTAAAAAATGGTTAATTATTTTATTTTGATTGTAGCCATTCCACCTCACCTTGTAAGCACAACATGTTTTGGAGACAACATAGAAGATGAATGGTTCATAGCTTACTTAGTTTTTAAATTAACAGAAGTACACAAGGGGTTAATAGTACAGATAGAAGATAATGATGGAGACTTTCTGTTGATAGAAGCAGCAGATTTTTTACCTACTTGGGCTAATCCTGAAACAACTCGAAACAGAGTAAGTTATCTTACTAATATTATAAAGATGGATGGATGGATGTTTGTTTGAAGATATCTCCAGAATGGCTGAACTTGTTATGATGAAATTTGGTACAGATGTAGAACATAGTCTGGAAGAACACATAGGTATAGTATAGGTATATAGGTCTCAAGTATTTTTTTTAATTTTGCGCGGACGGAGTCGCGGGCCACAGCTAGTAATCATATAATTTGATAAACCAATGCCTTCTAAACATATTACAATATCTAACATGAAATCTATAAGACTGAAATTTTTTGAATGCTATTTGTACAATTCCTCTTTATACATTATTAAACTGCTTAAATATTGTTACAGGTATTCATTTACAATAATCATGTTCATATAATTCCACCAACTCTGGTAGAACTTAAAACACCTCTTGAAATAACTGATGCACTAAAACTGATAGTGGATCATCCAAGAGAAACAAAAGCATCAACACAAATAGAAAATGCTATCCATGAAAAAATTGGAGCTTATCCTGATAGAATAAAAGCATTGTGTCACACAGCAACAGTCAGTCTTCCAGTTGATATAGCTGCGCTACTGAAACTGAGACCTGCTCTAATATCACATCTTGTTAACACCTATTGCAATCATGATGTTATTGATGCAAAAAAATGTAAAACACTTAAATTAGACAATTGCATTGATGTAAGTGTAAAATTTACGAAATTTCAATATGCAATGCTCTTACATGCAAAGCCACCAAACAGTTTTGGACGTAAGAATACCTCGTCACAGAACAAAAAAACAGAAATTGGTTACAAATTATCTTTTGGTTTTCAACTTATTATGAATCAATCAAAAAGAGACAAGTTTTCATCCCCCGAGTATAATAAGTATTTAAATAATTTAAAGAAAAATAATTACTTTAATGGTAACATAGAAGGCTCAAAGGTTTACAATCAATTGTTAGAAAAAGCACAGGAATATTTCATAGAAACGGAAAGTCCAGTGATTTCATATATTTATGAAAATATAGCACAACATATGGCCTCAAGTGAATATAAAGCACTCAAAGAATCATTGCCACAAAACAATCATTTATATTTATGTGAGGAAGAAAGTGACAATTGGTTAAATGTAAGTCCTGATGAATTAGATGATTTATTGAATCAAAACTACAAAAAGCAGGTGCGGTCTGATGACCTTATAAAACCTAGCATTGTCACATCTGGTTTATCTAAATTTCTCTCTCAAAGATCGGATTATGAAGGAATTGAAGTTAATGAAGATGGACACAAAGAAACTGCTCATATCCAATTTAATTCTGATCAGTTTTTCACATCACTTCAACAAATGTTGGATGTTGTAACACTAAATGATAGTGATGAAGACTGTAGTGATTTTAGTGAAACAGAGCCTCAAGATGATTACATTGCGGTCCAGCAACAGCTTGAACAAGAACTTGCATCTAAAATATGTGGAGACAATCGAACAGATTTAAAAGATGATGCATGCATTTTATCAAACTTAGTAAATAGTATGAAGGAAGAAGGATTATCAGGACCAACAAGCAATATTTTCAAATCAATAGGAATAAAGAAATCGGAAATACTAGATTCTGATGATGATGAAATAGAGTAATTGATATTATGAATAATATGTTCCAGATAATTTTTTTGCACAAAGTAATATTAATTAGAATAATCTGACCCTATTTTAAGCATTAAACAAAGATGGTCTGTCGTTAGCTAAGCTAACAACTCTTATAGTAATAAATATTTTAAAATGTACTGGTGTAGAAAATTGATTATTCTTTTAAAGATAGGTCGGGTGACGTCGAGTGTGCACACAAGTGTCTTCGAAGTTTCCCGGTGTTTTTTTGATAATATTCGTCTATTTGCTGTTGATTAGCGCTACTGATTCGTGTTGGTGTTGGTATATATCTGCCGTGAGTGTAAATATATTGTGTTTGTTCTATTGTTAATAGGTAAGAATCATGGATGACCCGCACAATCCCGGGGGAGGTTATAAAGGACCATGTCCGCCCCACTCGAAAAACCCTTCCTCTCAGATAGATATTGATTCGCCCAATCCCAGAAAACGACCACCAGTCTGAGGAAAACGTTCCCCCTAAAAAAACTATTACCAATCCTTCACAAACTTCGCCGTCGATTAAGACTACGTACACAAATCCCGATTTTGTAGAACGTAAGACCCCTTACTCTGAAGATGATATTGCCCCTTTTCTAGTCCACGTTTGTAAGACGGTAACAGATGTGTCTGCCGGCCCCACCTTGAAACCTATCAAATTCGGACACTTTCTCTTTAGGAACAACATAAAAAATAAAATTCAGGATGGTGTGAAACGCATTGTTCGCAACAGGGTTTGAGTGGAGTTTAAATCCGCTGCTGCGGCTAACACTTTTCTAGAACATCATGCACTGTATCCCATCTTATAATGTTACACGATTGGTAATTGTGCATGATGTTCCAGTAGAATGGACCTTAGAAGAGCTGGTCCAACCGTTAGAAGTTCCTGCTGGCTATGCAGTCATTAAAGCACGCCGCTTGAATAGGAAGAAGATAGAAAACAATCTATCTTCTTCCTATTCAAGCGGCGTTCCTGCCATATAGAAATGCCTACCCAATCAGTAGTTTTAACCTTCTGTAGTCAAAAGCTTCCAAATCGTATTTTCTGCTTTTTACTTCTCTCCCTGTTGAAGTATATGTCCTCCTCACTATCCAGTGCAACAAGTGCTGCCGATTCGGCCATATTTCAACGCAGTGCCGATCCGCCCCTCGCTGCTTTATTTGCTCCCAACCCCACGAAGGAATTACCTATGCCTACACCATGCCTGTTCTGTTGCGGCCCCCACTCTGTCACTGACACATCATGCCCAGAGCACAGTCGACAGAGCAAAATCAATCAAATTAACTAGTCATCTCATATTCAGAAGCATCGGCTAGGTTCCCCCGCAAGTGAGTAGTCATTTTTCGATACTGCTCGTATGACTCCATCATTTTCGTCTACGTATCCTCCAACAGTCCACACCAACCCCTCTCAGCCACTATATTCCATTTCTAAACCTTCTTCTTATAAGAGGACTGTTACTATAGCCCGACCCCTTATTCTGCTGCCCTAATCCCAGGCTACGATAGAGAAGCCCACCGTCATATTGTAGATACTCCAGCCTTTACCACCCCCGATGGATGCACTATGTTATCCCCCAAACCCCCTAACAAGAAAATCTTTTAGAACGTCTCTTGTCCACCCTCATCAACATATCAAAAATGAATGATGTGGCCCTACCGAACAACGTCTATCAAAAATTGACTCAGCTGATTTCCATTTTCAACAATGTTCCCAACAATCCTACAGTGGAATTGAAGCAGCATTAGATCAAAAAAAGCTACTGATTTTCCTCATAAATAAGCATAACCCCTTGATTTTTGCTATATTGTTTGGCTTGTTTTAGGTAAGTAATTTAACATTGGATTACTTTGTAAAATATTAATTATTAAAATTGATGTGACCTTGTGCAATCACGAAGCCCACCCAACAAACAAGAGCCCAAACCACACCTAAAGACATCTGGGCAGATTTTGGCGAAATCAAAAAGGACCGCCATTATAAAAGAATTAATTAATTAAAATATACTTCTTAAAATGTAATTTCGAGCTCAATCATATTTTATATATATATATATATATATATATACTAGCTTTTACCAGCGACTCCGTCCGCGCGGAATAAAAAATAGAAAACAGGGTAAAAATTATCCTATGTCCGTTTCCTGGTTCTAAGCTACCTGCCCACCAATTTTCAGCTAAATCGATTCAGCCGTTCTTGAGTTATAAATAGTGTAACTAACACGACTTTCTTTTATATATATAGATATATAATAGCAATAAGTTTGCTATGTCAAAAATCATCGCAAATGACAATACTTTAAATCTTCTTGATAATTTTTTTTTTAATCTTAAATTTTTTCATCGAAATGTAAAGATTCGAATCGAAATCTTTTTTTTTTGATAAAGATTAAATTTCTTACATTTAATAATAAAATGATCAAGGGAAAAAGAACAAAACCTATAACAGTTTCAAATACATATATATACAATTACATACAACAATGATCCACATACCAATGCCTTAAAACCGCTATACAAAAACCGCCACAATTTAACATTATCTTAATATATGTATAACAATTGTAAAAGTATAAAACTTATAGTTTAATTAAACCATATAAAATTTTTTTTCTTATAATTAAAGGTGCGCATAAGCTCCGCCTGCCACAACTAATGTTTCCCCGGTGATGTAGCTGGCGTCATCAGAAACTAAAAATGCTACAGCACTCGCAATCTCATCAGGTTTCCCAAATCTTTTCATTGGCACTATTGACAAAGACTTGTCTTTGCCTGCTTCAGAAGATGTTATCTGAAATTCAAATATTTTAATCAACATAAATAATGATATAAGTATAAAATTCTAGTAGATATCGGTTAATATATTACAAGCTGGAGCACTTTCTATAAAACACCACTCAAGCCTGTAACCCAAAGTGGTAGGCATAGATTACGGACCTCTGTTTGGTGTGGCCCAATGAACATCCACATTCCAGTTTTAATAATTAAAGGAAATTTATAGCTGGAAAACACTGAGTTTAAAATTATCTCCATATTAGTGAGTAAATATAACTCATATAACTTACAGCCGAAGCAAATTTTGTTGCAACTACTCCTGGTGCCACACAGTTCACTCTTATGTTATCATGCACAATTTCAGATGCAATTGCCTTTGTCAATCCAAGCAGTGTAGTCTTGCTAACACTGTATGCACCTAAAGGCTATAAAACAAAAAAAAAATTTCAAAATCTTAGTCCTTGTCACAAAAAATCCATTCATAAAAAATTAAATAAATTCTAGCATCATAGCCAGTGTGGCTTAGATTGGTCCTCTACAGCCTGTACCTCTTATAAGACACCTTTCTTTCGTTCTATATACATTGTTACACAATATTGCCTTATAAAAACTCACATTCATTGGTTGGTAAGCTGCTATCGATGCAACAAATACAATATTTCCTCCACCTCGTTTTATCAATTCAGGATAAGCTTCTTTAGCTAACAGCCAAGCACTTTTAACATTGACATCAAATATCTTATCCCATACTTTTTCCTCTGTCTAGAGACAAATAATAAAAATGATGTATGATTGATTCAGCTTAATAAAACCTACTGCACATGTAGTTAGTGTGCTTTCATTCTAACGCTAACGCATTTCTATCGCTTTAGACACATTTGGTGTAAAAGTTCCAGTACATTTTACTTAGATTTACATAACATTATCATCATTATAAGCCTGGGTTCATCCACTGCTGAACATAAGCCTCCCCCATCAATTACCAGAATGATGTTTGTGAGTTTAGATGGATGTTTGTTAAAAAGTATCTCTGGAATGGCTCAACAGATCTTGATGAAATTTTGGCCCAGATGTAGAACAGTCTGTAAGTAAATATAATAGCATAGGCTACTTATTATTTTTTTTCAATTCTTTGGGAGGGAGTTGCTGGCAAAAGCTTTTATATATATACTAGCTTTTACCCGCGACTCCGTCCGCGCGGAATAAAAAATAGAAAATGGGGTAAAAATTATCCTATGTCCGTTTCCTGGTTCTAAGCTACCTGCCCACCAATTTTCAGTCAAATCGATTCAGCCGTTCTTGAGTTATAAATAGTGTAACTAACACGACTTTCTTTTATATATATAGATTAACCACTACTCACCTCTAGAATAGGTGATACAGATGGATTAACTGCAGCATTAGACACAATAATATCAAAACCTCCAAATTTAGATTTTGCCTGCAACATAGATGATAAATAAATTTTTAATTTAATATTTAGTCTAATAGCTCTTCCATGCTTATTATATTATGATTTGAATAACTTAGTTGCCACAAACTACAACAGCAATTACCAGCTGATATCTGACGCCACCCTTACTGAGCTATATCCGGTACTGAAGTAAAAAATTAATAAGGAAACAATATTTTTAATCGTAATGGGTAAAATTAATACTCATAAGTATTCTACTACTTACAGTTTCAAATAAGAGTTTTCTGTGGTCTGCATTGCTGACATGGCAAACAATACCTTCAACATTAATACCCTCATTGCGTAAACTTTCCGTTGCTTTCTTTACATTTTCTTCCTTTCTGCTACTTATTATAACAGAAGCTCCTTCATTTCCCAATCGTTTTGCGATTGAAAAACCAATACTAAAATGTTAAGTAAACAACATATTTTTTTCAATCAACGAAAGTTAAAGAATAAGGATTTTAACAGTAAAATATACACATTATTTATACTATTAAAAAATTATACTAAGCTTAACTTTTTAACAGGAGTACCATATCTTCAAAGGAAACTAGTATCCAGTAGTGATAATTTTGGTTTCCAACCTTTTCACTAATATTTTATATTCTACTACATTTTATCTAAAATTTACACTAACAGCTTGCTGGGTTTCATCCTTCTTTAACAAAGAAAACAATTCTTTAACAAAGAAAAACAATGTCACTTACCCTTCAGAAGATGCTGTAACAATAGCTACTTTTCCTTTTAATCTGGTTGAATGAAAATTTGCGTTTAATAAATGTTGATGTACTGAAGTCATTTTATTAATTTTTGTAATTCTGTTGTAACTCAACATTACAAATTAATTATAAATACTTCTTCTTCTTCTTTTAATTACAACTTGTTTTTACCAAAACAAAATCAAATACTTCAACTTCATACTTTTACCCTACATCAAATGATAATAATTCGTTGACTACAGAAGGGACTATACCGGTCAATGTTCATTGGTCTTTGAACCCCATTATCAGCAGTCAGCAGTTGATTTGATCACACTGTTCTAGGGATCCTAAAAAAAATAGTCGATTTTGAAAAAAAATCGATTTTATAATTTAATCGATTTTTCAAACAACGATATCGATGAGATGTTTCACGTCCTGCGATACATATTACGTAAAACAAGTTTATTAAAAACTAGCTTTTACCCGCGACTACGTCCGCGCGGAATAAAAAAAATGAACACAAGATTAAAAAAAAAACTATCAAAATCTGTTACCATTTTTAGGCGAGCCAGCGCAGGATTGTTATTTTTGAGATTCGCCGGATCACGGCTCGCATAGTTATATCGATGATAAGATCGTTCACATTGAGATTCGAGCTGCCAATTTGTTGTTGAGCCGCAGCTCAACGGTTCAAGTTTGATATAAATCTGTCAAATCCACCCTATAAGGGTTCATAAATTAATCATGTGAACCTACGACGAGATAGTTCCCTTATTCACGGCGCGAAAGGCACTTAAATCGAATGTTTTCATCATCATCTCCTTGACCTTGTCCCACTTACGTACCTCCGTGAAGTTGGCCCCCTCACTTTAATTTTTTTAACTTTTTTTTACGCAAATCGTTTGAGAATCGTTTGAGAGGGTTTGAGAGAAAAGAAATATCGTTTGAGAGTTCCTACTTTCTCCGTAAAAACAATTTCAAATTCTAGTGTGAAGTTGGCCCCCTCACTTTACTTTTTTTTATTTTTTTCATTGCGAATCGTTAGAGAGTCGTTTGAGAGACATTAAGAGAAAAGAAATATCGTTTGAGAGTTTTTACTTTTTCTGTAATAAATATTTTAATTCTGAGCATCGAAAGTTACAAATAGATTTTCCTTTTTTTCCGAATTAAATATGGCAATCATGCACTTGGACGTTTCAAATTTATTGTGTAGGTAGAAAATTCTTAGAGAGTGATTGAGAGAAAAGAGAAATCGTTTGAGAGTTAATACTTTTCCTGAAATAAATATTTCAATTTCTGAATCGAAAGTAACAAATCGATTTTCCTTTTTTCCGAATTAAATATGGCAATCATGCACTTAGACGATTCAAATTTATGGTGTAGGTAGGGAATGGTAATAGAGTGATTGAGAGAAAACAGAAATCGTTTGAGAGTTAATACTTTTTTTGAAATAAATATTTCAATGTCGGAATCGAAAGTTACAAATCGATTTTCCTTTTATTTCGAATTAAATATGGCAATCATGCACTAAGACGTTTCAAATTTATTGTGTAGGTAGAGAATGCTTAGAGAGTGATTGAGAGAAAAGAGAAATCGTTTGAGAGTTAATACTTTTTCTTAAATAAATATTTCAATTTCGGAATCGAAAGTTACAGATCGGTTTTCCTTTACTCCGAAATAAATATGGCAATCATGCACTAAGACGTTTCAAATTTATTGTGTAGGTAGAGAATGCTTAGAGAGTGATTGAGAGAAAAGAGAAATCGTTTGAGAGTTAATACTTTTCCTGAAATAAATATTTCAATTTCTGAATCGAAAGTAACAAATCGATTTTCCTTTTTTCCGAATTAAATATGGCAATCATGCACTTAGACGATTCAAATTTATGGAGTAGGTAGAGAATGGTAATAGAGTGATTGAGAGAAAACAGAAATCGTTTGAGAGTTAATACTTTTTTTTTAATAAATATTTCAATGTCGGAATCGAAAGTTACAGATCGGTTTTCCTTTACTCCGAAATAAATATGGCAATCATGCACTAAGACGTTTCAAATTTATTGTGTAGGTAGAGAATGCTTAGAGAGTGATTGAGAGAAAAGAGAAATCGTTTGAGAGTTAATACTTTTCCTGAAATAAATATTTCAATTTCTGAATCGAAAGTAACAAATCGATTTTCCTTTTTTCCGAATTAAATATGGCAATCATGCACTTAGACGATTCAAATTTATGGTGTAGGTAGGGAATGGTAATAGAGTGATTGAGAGAAAACAGAAATCGTTTGAGAGTTAATACTTTTTTTGAAATAAATATTTCAATGTCGGAATCGAAAGTTACAAATCGATTTTCCTTTTATTTCGAATTAAATATGGCAATCATGCACTAAGACGTTTCAAATTTATTGTGTAGGTAGAGAATGCTTAGAGAGTGATTGAGAGAAAAGATAAATCGTTTGAGAGTTAATACTTTTTCTGAAATATATATTTCAATGTCGGAATCGAAAGTGACAAATCGATTTTCCTTTTTTCCGAATTAAATATGGCAATCATGCACTAAGACGTTTCAAATTTATTGTGTAGGTAGAGAATGCTTAGAGAGTGATTGAGAGAAAAGAGAAATCGTTTGAGAGTTAATACTTTTCCTGAAATAAATATTTCAATTTCTGAATCGAAAGTAACAAATCGATTTTCCTTTTTTCCGAATTAAATATGGCAATCATGCACTTAGACGATTCAAATTTATGGTGTAGGTAAGGAATGGTAATAGAGTGATTGAGAGAAAACAGAAATCGTTTGAGAGTAAATACTTTTTTTGAAATAAATATTTCAATGTCGGAATCGAAAGTAACAAATCGATTTTCCTTTTTTCCGAATTAAATATAGCAATCATGCACTTAGACGATTCAAATTTATGGTGTAGGTAGGGAATGGTAATAGAGTGATTGAGAGAAAAGAGAAATCGTTTGAGAGTTAATACTTTTTCTGAAATATATATTTCAATGTCGGAATCGAAAGTTACAAATCGATTTTTCTTTTATTACGAATTAAATATGGCAATCATGCACTAAGACGTTTCAAATTTATTGTGTAGGTAGAGAATGCTTATGCTATATGCTATATGCTAATGCTTATTTATTTCGGAGTAAAGGAAAACCGATCTGTAACTTTCGATTCCGAAATTGAAATATTTATTTAAGAAAAAGTATTAACTCTCAAACGATTTCTCTTTTCTCTCAATCACTCTCTAAGCATTCTCTGCCTACACAATAAATTTGAAACGTCTTAGTGCATGATTGCCATATTTAATTCGAAATAAAAGGAAAATCGATTTGTAACTTTCGATTCCGACATTGAAATATTTATTTCAAAAAAAGTATTAACTCTCAAACGATTTCTGTTTTCTCTCAATCACTCTATTACCATTCCCTACCTACACCATAAATTTGAATCGTCTAAGTGCATGATTGCCATATTTAATTCGGAAAAAAGGAAAATCGATTTGTTACTTTCGATTCAGAAATTGAAATATTTATTTCAGGAAAAGTATTAACTCTCAAACGATTTCTCTTTTCTCTCAATCACTTTCTTACCATTCTCTACCTACACAATAAATTTGAAACGTCCAAGTGCATGATTGCCATATTTAATTCGGAAAAAAAGGAAAATCGATTTGTAACTTTCGATGCCCAGAATTAAAATATTTATTACAGAAAAAGTAAAAACTCTCAAACGATATTTCTTTTCTCTTAATGTCTCTCAAACGACTCTCTAACGATTCGCATTGAAAAAAATAAAAAAAAGTAAAGTGAGGGGGCCAACTTCACACTAGAATTTGAAATTGTTTTTACGGAGAAAGTAGGAACTCTCAAACGATATTTCTTTTCTCTCAAACCCTCTCAAACGATTCTCAAACGATTTGCGTAAAAAAAAGTTAAAAAAATTAAAGTGAGGGGGCCAACTTCACGGAGGTCACTTACGTAGGGTCGGTGCAATTTTTGTAAAGTCGAATGTTTTATTCTGTTTCTCTGGTTTTACTCTATGATAGACCTTGAAGCTGTCAAAATAAAATTTATGATTGATCCTCATTTTAATTAGATTTTGTTTTCCTTTTTCATTATTGTAATGTTTAAATGTGTGTATTCTATGTAAATAATTTTATTCGGGATTTTACGCAGTTTCTTATTTCGAGTTTCAAGTACGATACCTGCAGCTGTACTGCTGATCAAGCAAGAAAATAACAGGCAAGGATAGTAGTGTAGTTTTTTAAATATAGTTAACACAATCTAATGTCTGGATTATTGTATATTTGTGATTACGGAAATAATTCTGATTCTGACGAGTTTGAAGTCGACAACAAGCTACCAGTGTTAAAAAGGTAAATGTCCTATTACACACAATTGGCCTTTACAATCCTACAAATTTCATGTCTATTAATATATATCGTGATTAATGTTGAAGTTTTACAGTAAATTGATAGGTACTGTAATAACCAATGTATTTATAAAAAACTTATATTGTGATAGTGAGGTTTATTTGTGCTAACTTCAAAGCAATAATAATTTGAATTATGGAATGGAATCAGTAAAATGTCTGTTCCTACAAATTTTTCCTGGAAGTCTAGTTATGTAAAGTATGAAATAAATATATTTGTCAACTTAAATTAACTTTTGCGTCCACTATGATATTATTTTGATTTTTAAAGTTTTCTTACCCTGCTACTACTGTTATGAACATTTCTTGCAGATCTGAAAAATTACCTGTACCAAATCTGAGCCATATTCCAGCAGTTCCAGTTGAACAGTATAAAGATAATCCTGATCTTCATAATGGTCGCGTGAGGAGTTTTCCACATGTGAGAGGAAATTGGGCAACCTTTGTTTATATTAAATGTAAGTTTCTTTGGTAAAACATCAATTAAATCTATGATAAATGATTAACCGCGGTATTCTGAGACCAAAAATCTTTATAAAACATATTGTCATCATTTTTCTGTGCATCCCCTTCTCAATTAAAGGTAGGCAATGCATCTGCAATTGTGGATGTCCATAGGCAGTGCTTGCTTTACTTTTTCATTGTATTCAGATGGCCGCTTGCTTGTTTGCCACCTTATGATATAAAAAAATATCTGTTAAGAATTTTATTTTTTTAACTTCATGTTAGCAATGAAGGGCAATAGATACGACTCTCTAGTTGGTGCAAAAACTGGATTTACTATATCTGAGTATAGTCTTTAGTGTAGTATCAGGTTTAATTTGCTTATAATCTATTTATTGTTTTAGATCAAGATGAAGATTCATTACTGAACTTTGCAACCAAGTTACAGAGTTTGTTATTGGAAGTGAAAGACTTGTTTAATCTCTGTGATGATTTTCACCTAAGTTTATCTAAAACAGTGGTTCTAAATTATCACACCATTGTACCGTTTACTCAAAGTTTGAAAGAAGTTTTTTGTGATATTGAGAGGTAAATTTTATTTATTTGTCCGTTTTAATCATGTTTAATGAACTCAAAACTAATTTAAGATGTTACTAAAGGATAAACCTAAATCGAAAATTTGTTTTATGATATAATATACATTGCTACTCTTGAGATTAGAACAAAGTCCCACAAAACTATATAAAATAATATGACTGCAGGATTAAAGTAAAAGAAAGTTAAATTAAATAAAGTTAAGTAATTATATAGATGTAGTGTTATAACTAGAATTCTTTGTTTTTATATTTCAGATTTTATTTAGGTTTTGATAACATTCAGGTTTTGTGTAATGATGAGAAGACTCGGACATTCATTGTACTGAAAGCTGACTACTTTAGTGTGAAGAGTTTAACTTCTCTTGTCAAAAAAATAGACACAGTACTTGGAGATTTTAAATCAGAAAAATTTTATCAAGTAAGATGAACATCATTTTTTTTTTAAATGTAAAATATATTGCTGGCAAGGAAATGTCAAATTTTAGCTTTTTTTTTCAACTTTTTTTTGTGACTCACATATTGGTGTTTTTTTACAAATGTAATAACATTTATATTTTGAAGCCTTAGTGTGTCGTGGGGTGAAAAATAATAAGGCATTTAAATTTATAAATATGTTGTCTGTTAACAAAATAGTTATTAAAATTACTGTTTTACTTTAAATAATGTTACATATAATTATGTCATATATCTGATATTTATTGCAGGATCCGTCATTTCACATAAGCTTACTTTGGGCGAATGGTGACCATAAAGAAAAACTTGAAACTTTGTTGGATAATGTAAATGAAGTGATTAGCGCCGAAGTTGTGAAAAAAATCGAATCAGTTCTCGTAGACAAAGTATATTGTAAAAGTGGCAACAAGTTTTATCAATATTCATTAGATTAATATTGTAGCAATATAATGACAATGGAACGAAATCTTAACAAAGTTTACATAAACCCCAATTTTAATCAAAGAACTGCAGTAAATGTTATGCAAATACCTACTCAAAATAACATGCATGTTAATCCGTACATTTCTCAAGTAGACTCACGAAGTAATTACGATCAATCATTGAATCCAACAAAAAGAAGAATATTTGTTAACCCCAATTTTATACGACCTAATAATTTTGTGAATAATTCCAAATCTTATGCACCCAGTTTATATTATGAGACCCCGCTTTTAAAACAAAATGATATTGAAAATAGTTCAACCAATTTTAATGAACATATTGTGTCCTATCAAAATATACATGAAAATCTAGAGACAAAGTTGTCACCCGCTGTAACAAAGTCGAGATATACATTGGTACGTAAAAATGATAAATGCACTGCCAACGTTGAAACGATAAGAACTACCTCCACAGTTAAAATAAGCAAATATAAAACCATGCAATTAAGTTTAATTAAAAATAACATAGAACAGCAACCTAAAAAGCCAGAAGTTAAATTACAAACAACACAATACAGAAACCAATCATTATCAAAGTACAACTACATAACAAAGAGCACATATCAAAGTTCTAGTGTTAATAGAACTTATATCAAAATTAACAAACAAACTCCAACCGTAAGAAAGTCGATTGAAGTTAAGACAAGCATAAAAAATCCTAAAGCTAAGAAAACTTTGTTCAGCCCAAATGTGTCAATCAATAGAAAAACAATAGCGAGAAAATATAAAAAGAACAATATACCTTGTCCGTTATTTACTAAATATGGAAAGTGTTTGAGAAACATTCAGGGAAATTGCGAATTTTTACATGATAAAAAACATGTCTCTATTTGCAGAAAATTTCTTAAAGGAATTTGCCACGATACCGCTTGTCTCTTATCACACGAATTGAGCGCGAAAAAGATGCCAACTTGCTATTTCTATTTAAATGGAAATTGTACTAAAATTAACTGTCCATATTTACATGTTAAGTTGAACAACAAAACGAAATTGTGCAATGATTTTTTGAAAGGTTATTGTGAGAATGGTGACAGATGTATCTACAGGCATGTGAATAAGGAAGTAAAAACAGCTATCAAACAAAATATGAACCGACAACGTCGTTTTACATGCTCAAATACAATCGTAATGCCTAAGAAAATTAAAATTAAGCCAGTCCTTAAAAAACCTACAGAAAGATATAAATCTGTGTCTGAAACTGAATGTGACCAAGATGAAGATGTAAACTGTAGATACTTTAAGAATGATACTCAAGAGGATGAACAAAATCAAACATGTGATGTGATCAAACCGAGCAGATGTAAACTGGGTACTTTGCCATCTTTTATTAAATTATAATTACATAGTTATATTTTTGTACTTTCAAATATGTACTTTTCATAAATAAAAATAATATTTTCAAAGACATTGATGTATTTTTTTATATTATTACTGAGCCTATTTGAAATCTATATATATAAAAGAAAGTCGTGTTAGTTACACTATTTATAACTCAAGAACGGCTGAATCGATTTGACTGAAAATTGGTGGGCAAGTAGCTTAGAACCAGGAAACGGACATAGGATAATTTTTACCCCGTTTTCTATTTTTTTTATTCCGCGCGGACGGAGTCGCGGGTAAAAGCTAATATTTGACAAAAAGTATAAAATTGTTTTAAATTTTCTTACTGCATATTTTGCGTCGCTACATTGATTATTGACATAGATTAAATCATTACAATAATTCTCATATTATATATTTAATAAGACTGCATAAATGTGAACTATTATTAATTACTAAATAAAAAAAATGAAGTTTATTTTACAATACAAACATGTCTGTTGCTTATAACAATAAGATATCAACAATGTAGAAGTCTAGAGATGATTCATTTTTTAAACCATTTAGGAACTTTGCTCTGCTTTGTGGAAGAAGAGTTTGCATCCGAAGTTTTTTGTGACTGATTAGGTGTTTCATCTTTTACTCTTCTGGTAGGTGCTCTATAAGAAAAAAATTTTATAAAACCAAAGTTAGGTCAAATTCCTCGGACCTAACTAATCATTAAATTTCTCTAGATTGGAATAGTAGCACAATTTTCATGTTAATTTCTCAAGTAATAAATTCATACTTACCGATATTTTGAAGCTAAAATACTAGCAGCATCACTTGAAGTCTTCTTTAAATATATATCTTCTTTAAGGTAAGGCTTTCCGCCGTTTTCCTCAGTCCATTTGAAGTGCATTAGAACACAAGGAACAAATTTAGCTTCGAGTAAAGTCATAGAAGGATCTAGGGGTTCCTTTAAAGGGGTGGTAACTGAAATGAATAAGTTTTCTTAGACATTTAAATGTTTAAACAAGAGCCAATAAATTGTAGCTTACGATTTTGTTTTATAGCATTTTGCCACATTTACAGTAGTAGCTGTTTAATCATACATCCCAACAAGCATCCATACATACACATTTAATTCCACATACATATAATTAAGCCTTTTATTTGTACATAATTTTAATTTTATTCTTTTTCTAAGTCTCAAGTTAGATAATCGTGCAATTAGGCATTTAATTATTTTTTATGTTACTATTCTGTTATTTAAACTGTACCACTAACACAAAAGAGTCCTGGCTCCTATAATACAGGTTTAGAACCTAGTTTAGGAACCAGGCTACTATGTAACTACAGGTTACTATGTAATTACCATACTTTTGTTGCATAAATAAATGATTTTTATTATTATTTATTATTAATTACTTACAGATAACAAATGATTTTTCTGGATGATGTAAATGTTCCTTTACAAAATTTTTAACTTCTTCAATTTTTGCTGTTGGCGCAAATATACCTTGTAAAATCATATGATCTGGAAACTGTATGCGTACTACAGCATTTTTATAAGAATTCTGTCTTTGTTCAGAGGACTGGAAGTAGAATAAATTAAATGTAAAATATCATATGTATTTAGGGTTTTATCGATTTAAAGGCAAATATCAAATTGCGGACGAAATCGCGGGCACAGCTAGTAACGTCATGAAGTATTCTAGAAACTAGACTAGCATTGCATCACCTTTAATGAAAATTAGTAAAGCTTGTCCCCTTTTTATTTTGGCAATTAGATAATCTTTAAATTAAAATAATTAAGACAAACATAACAATTAAAAAAAAATAGAGCCATACAAAAACAATAAACATAAATAAATAACCTGTCTTTCCATCTCCCCTTTCTGTGTTGATGTCAACAAGGGCATGTTTTCAAGTTGTAGTCTTTGCTGTTGCAAGTCATGGTATATCTTGCGTACTTCTTCTATTGTTAGATCATAAAAATCGTCTGGCAAGTCTTGTAACTCATCCTCCATACCATCTGGCGGCAAGAAAGCTATCGCTTTTTGAGCACCTAGCTAAAATTACGAAATTTCAAAATATTAATTTTACTTTGTAACGGAGGAATAATTTTGCCAATTTGCATTATTTAGTACAAATAGTCTTGGCCGTGATTTGAATACAATTTTTGGTCAATATGGAATGAAAATGAAATAAGAGAATATAAAGATGACTCACAAATACAACTTCCTCTTCTATTTTTAAACGACGCTCTAAATTTTCTTGTGAGAACTGACTGTTTAATTGCTTTTCATTAATATGTGCTGTAGATGTTGCAGTTATGTTTATATCTTCTGAGTCCACTTCCATTTTTTGGTCAGTAATAATGTCTTCAATTTTATCACTAACATTTAGTTTCTGTGAAATAGCTTCATTTTGGTGATGTTCCTGTTTTATAGCTTGAACAGGGTCAAAGGCATTTGTTTTGTTTTTCTTTTGAATCCCAGAAGGTCCTGGAAATGATGGTTCTTTGTTGTGAAGTAATTCTTGCTTATTTACAGACGAGGTTGTGTTTCTTTGCGGCTCTACTTGCTCCTCAGTTTGAGGCCGTCGATAAACTCTTGAAACATTTGCTTGCCTAAAGTTATTTTTATTAATATTAAATACATGTATTGAAGTCATAAATTTAAGCAGTTATAAAGTATGTAATAGTTAAAAAATCACTTACATTGCTTCTGTTTTGTTAAGCAACCTCAAAATTGCTCGGCCTGTTATAAGCCCTAAGTGACGTAAAGTTTTATCTTTTAGTGCGTCTATGCCTGTCACTTCTTGTCTCATGTATAATATTGATGGAGTTTCTAAGGACTCCAGTTTTTCAGGTGCAAGTTTTAAAGCCATGTCATACAGAGTTGTACTTGGTGAGAAATCTCCCATTTTTCTTTCTCCTGCAATTTTAAGAATTTCTCATTTGCCACCATATAATATGAAAAAAGTTGTATGGGAACCACTATTGAGAATCTTAAAAATTCAAAATCCCATTTACTCAATGTATCCCACACACACAAACTACAAGTTAAAGTAAAGTAAAGATTTACGATGAAAAAAAAGAAAATAAAAAATTGTGCTTAAAATGAAAGTAAGAAAAGGACACAATCGGTACGTAAAATCACTGCTAGGTATTTATGTTATTTAAATATATTATATGTATTATATTAAATGTAACTAAGAAAGCTTAATAATTACCATCATCCAACATAAGCCCAATTGTGACATCAGTTTCTACTCGTTTCCTTTCAGTTTCAACCAGTTCAAGCATAGCTTTATTCGGCAAATTACAAAATCGTATCGTTGTTGTTAGGTCAAGAATTGTTTTGTGATGTTTCAGATCATAATCAGTAGGTTGAAAGCCTTGTTTTGCACAAACATCTTCTAAAACCTAGTTAATTGCAATAAAATCCAAATTGTTGACAAAATTCTTGCGAGGAAAATTATAAAATAATATTCAGAAAGCAACTAATGCAATGACAAGCGAAATTTTATAAGGAACAAACCTGTAAAATGCTGGTGTCAGCAGTGCAGTGAACTTTTACCCTTCGTCCATTGGGGACGAGAACGACCAAGTCTCTTGACATTTTTTGCTTTTCTGAGCGTTAAACAAAATTCATTAAATATTCATTAAAATTGAAAATTCAACTCAAAATGATAAACCAATACGCCGGCATTTACAATTTACAAGTTGTTTTGACACTGACAAATATAGAGCATATAAAATAACTGTCACCTGTCATTTTAGAATTCAGGTGACAACGAAACAAAGAAAAGATAGCAAGAGAAAAATCTTTCCAGTTTTATATGCAATCCTACAAAATAATTATCTTTGTCATTTAGTTAAGTTTAAGAGGCATATACTATATATACTATCGTATATTGTCTTAATGGATGAAACTAAACTTTAGTTTGTAACTTCATCTTTATCTAAAACTAGTTGTTGCTCGCGACTCTGTCCGCGCCGCATTAAAAAAAAAACTTAATAAGTAGCCTATGTGTTTTTTCAGACTTTGTTCTACATCTATGCCAAATTTCATCCAGATCCGATGAGCCGTTCTGGAGATACCTTCAAACAAACATCCATCCATCCATCCAAATTCGCATTTTTAATATTAGTAAGATATACTACAGTTTAATAATATTCTGCTTTCCTCACAATTAAATTTATAGACGGACAAAGTTATCTGACCCGGTGGGCGTAAGTTACGACGGATCACTAGCGCCCCTGGCAATATCAAAAAAGCGTTTTAATTTGTTTTTACTCTTACTTTTTGGCTCGATTTTTAGGAACTCCACGGCTAGAATGTATTTTGCGAGTGAGTGAGTTATGGACTACTCCTTTTTCATAATGTATACAAAGCCAATCACGGATGTCTGGCCTGGTAACAGAGGCGCTGCTATCGTGATTAATCCTGTCAAAAATATACAAAACCTACTAAGTATAAAAATGCGATCAGAAAACTTTGTCGGTCTTTAATCGTAAATATGACTCTCCTTATTTTCTGTTACTATAGGCACCCTAAAGACAGTCGTAGGCGTAAGCATAGTACTGAAAACTGAACGAAAGAACTGAAACAGACATTATCAGTATCATATTATATCGTATGAGTAAAACACGAAGAATATTGTCCAAAATATATTTATTGTAGTAGACAACTCGGGGACGCGCGCCCCGCGCCCAGCCCGCGCCGCGCGCGCGTCCCGCAACAACGCTTCGCTATCTACGTCCTTCTCTCTGTTTTAATAATTGGAATAATTTATTTAATAATTACAATTTCCTTTTATCTGTTTTATTTAACTTAATTATAAACTAACTTTGTTTTGTATAACTTGGTGTAAGAGAACAGCCTTAGGAATTGAAATGGGGTGGTGCAAAATACACCTCACAGCACAGTTTCCATTTCCACTCGCGTCCGCTCTCTAGAATTAATAAAGAAACCATTAGAATAACTTAAATATTATTTGAAGAATTCAAAATAAATCATATCACCAAACATGTGCGTCGCCAGCCGATGATAAGGGGGTGGGGGCTAGTAGTCATTTTTTTTTGTTATTCTAAAGAGAATACTGTCACCATGTGGTCCAATTTTCCAACAAAAAAATTACAAGTCGTTTGAGTTATCCACATCGGATTGTAAGCATCTTAGTATTTTTAAGTAGTTTATATATCTATTCTTCATTTTATATATCTATTGTAGAAATTATAAATTTTTATTAATAATATATTTTTTTTTCTAAATTAATCATTAAAAAGAATGAAATAAGTGTGATTCAAACAGGGTCTTGGAAATTTAGCAGTAGAGTTAATAAGGGTGATCTCGTTGAACGTATACCGACTGGATTAAAAACATACCCGAAAAGGACGAGCATATTATAAAACATAAATATGTTAATCTAGAAGTGAAAAGGTTACATCTTATCACGAATTGGAATAAAAATGGTTAAAAATGCAAAAAAAAAATGTAGGGGCACTATTGTAGTAGTATAGTAGAGACCTGGAGCGCAGATCGCCGCAAGAGAGGGGACGGTCGAGTTCGGGCAGTAGGTCTGCGGGCGCGCGCAGCGTGCGGGGCCTGGTGGCGTCGTGCGGCGCGCCGCCCGCCAGCAGCGCGGCCGCGGAGGCCAGGCGGCGCGGCGGCGGCTGCAGTCCGTGCACCGCCAGCGCCGCCGCCAACTGCCGCGCGCGCGCCATCGCCGCGTCGCGCTCGTGACGTGCGCGCCACACCTGCGCACCGCACTCAATTGTCAACAACTGTTCAGCCACAAACCACAATACTGCTCCAAGGAACTTATTACAGTAGAACTTTATTACTTAGAAATAACTACTAAACGTTTTGAACTTCATTTCTTAATTATATGTATTTTAATAGTGTATTTTAATTTTATATAATAATAAAATAGAAAGATGCCAACTTGTGCCGCGCACACCGCCGAGCGGCAATGGCCGCGGTGTGCCGCGCCGAAGCCGCGCGACGCCGCCTCCACCACCGCGCCGTGAAATGACAAGGATTGTCCTGCACAGAACAGTCAACATAATCGTCCTGCAAATCATAAATCAAAAAAACCGTGAAATGTTCGAATTGCTTCCTGAAATACCTAAACCAAGTTGTGATCGCATTTTTCTATGCATGTTCTAGCAATGTTTGCATTGTAAAACACTCTTTTGCAAAGTACCCAGTTTTATCGCGTAGTTCCTTAAATTGACTGGAAATTAACAGTTTGGGCATCGTGTCTATGTAGTGGTAGTACGTGATGAGCATTACCCATAGAGAGCGAGACGAGGGCGCAGCAGGAGCCGACGCGGGAGGCGGCGAGGTGGTCGCGCACGTAGCGGAAGTAGACGTGTTCGAGTAGCAGCAGCAGCGCCGCCAGCAGGATGCCGGCCATCAGCAGCAGAAATGCCGAAAGGAACTGCTCCAGCGCCAGCGGGTCCGACGACTTGTGCTCCTGCTTGTTAGGCTTGCACGTACCCGTCATCCAATACCTGCCATTTGAACATACATCATGCAGATACCGTATTTACAAACCTCCCTTGTCCCAGGTGAGCGACGCGACGCGACGCAATTTTACGCAACGCAAATAGCTCTAGTATGTATTTGTGCTGCCATTTTTGTCACACCATCAATCGCGGATTGAATATCGGTCGCATCGGATAGAATCGCACCGCGTCGTAGATAAAGGACAACGGGCAGTACAATACATATACGAAAGACAACGCAAAACACACATAATACAGTGAAAGTTTAACACGGATTCATGCACATGAATAAAACCCTATCGATCAATCGAAATTCCGAAAGCAAACGGTGAATGCTAAGCAAAACAACTAAGTATTTAAGCTTCCATAATGCGGCTAACATCGCGCCTCAATAGATATCAAAGAGACTATAAGCTCGATTTAATGGAGGCTATCTCACGGATTGAGCACACAAACACGCGATCATTTTGATGAATCGATTTATACATCGACAACTATGAAATGTAACAACATAAATCTGGATAATGGTGTTGATGGTCACGCACAAACATTTATAATAACACAGTTTGATACCGACCTGCGTAATCTTTCAAGATCTCCGTTTGAACGCAAATCTAGCAATCTTTTGTTGAACATACTAAGATATTTAGAATTACGCGTGAACGCTAATCCATAGCCGGACATCGCATACCACGAACCTACTGTTAGAAGTCGGCAGTCTTCGTCCTATAAAATTATTGTATCAAATTAACTATCTCTAGGTAGCATTAGAATATCAGTAATGTTCATATAAAAGTACTTACTTGGGATACTAAATAGTCGAGTACAGTGCCATCATATATAAACGCATCGAGTTCACCGGTGAGTACGCTCGTCACACCAGCGCCTACCGTACTCCGGTTGAATCTAGATAAATAAAAATAATAGATAACATAAAATAAACATAATAAAATAATAGGAAACTAAAAAAAAAACACTTTTAAGAAAGTTCTCACACTATTGCAACTTTAGAAAAAGCAATGTTTCATGAGAGAGACATCTAAGTACCAAAAGTATCTTAACAAAATTCAGAAACGCGAAAAACATGACAATATTACTATATTTGGGAATGTTGAAATAAAAGCATACTTGTATAATATTTTTTATTAGATTGAAGATGAACAGGTATCCGATTTTATAATATTGAACGCATTTTTTTGTGATCGATAAAGCAAAGTATTTATATGTTTACTTACTGCGCCATATAGGCATGGGGTTCTGGAAAGTATTTAGCTAGAGTAGCGTCCGTGTGCGACCAAGGCACCGTGCCAAACTTTAGAGGCGGCCGCTGGGACAGGGGCCTGGCTATCCGCGGATCGTCCAGGCCGCTCAGCTCGTGGAATTCCTCGCGAGTGATCATGAAGGCCGCTAAGTTAGCAGTGTATATGGCGAGGAACACCACCGCGAACATCGCCCACATGTTCGTCATGAACCGAGCCGTGAAACCCCGCGGCGAGTCCACATGGACAGACGCCTAGTAATACAAAGCAAGTTCTTGAAACAATACACATATAAAACAAATGGAAAATATCGTCGATCGTCTCACCTGAAACAATACAGCCCACACGATCCAATACGTTCTGCAAAGTGAGAACCGATTTTGAGGGATTCGTTTTGAATTATTTCCAGTCGAGCAATCGAACCCGCTCGGAGAGAGCCACTCAAAAAAGAATATAGAGAATGTGGCGGCCTGTATCGCGACGGCGCCGACCAACATCCACGACGCCGTGTCGAAGGGTTCCAGGAAAGCCGTCGGTGATATTATACCGGTTCTTTTCGCCACAACAATCGCTACGCCCGTCTCCATAAATGGTACGCTAAAGTCTACAACAGCCTCGCGGTCTGAATTTATGATTAATGATGTTAGAACCTGGAAAATAGTTAATGAAGATGTCAACATTGCCATGAGATTTGACTCGTACGTATATTTGAGACTCACCATGTCTGTTTTCTTATTAACGAGATCCGCAATGAGACCGTTCCATTTACCGTGGTGCAGTGTACCCCAGCGGCCGTCCTCCACCCGCACGAGCTCGTACGTGAAGCCGAGCTGCTCCGCCAGCTGCTGCAGCAGGTCGATGCAGAAGCCGCTGCAGCACTGATATAACGAGCTGTTCCTGTGCGCCGTCCCCGCTTCTATACTATATAACGCAATATAGAAAGAAACATATACACTTTGCATTCTTTTCACAGAAGATATGAACATTTTGATATCGATTTTAAATGTACACCCCAATTAACAAAAAAACAGAAGAAATACATTATTTTTGGCAATCAAATCTAACAATTTTATAATGAAAAGACGCGGATTTTAGTTGCCCAGATTTCGGCCAATTTTTTAGGACCTGGCGAATCAGCTGGTAATCTTCGACTTTATAAATGTACATACCCAGCAACATCGACTTCAGGCGCAACACGACAAATGACCCCACGGTCTAGTGAACATCGTCCGCTCACGGGGTCTGGCGGCGCAAGATTTATGTACGGTGGTTCCTCCAAAAATGTTATCCTCATATGAAATTTTTCCGGTACACCTTGCGGTGGAGTGTGTAACCCACCAGGCCACACTATGTCTTTGATTATTAACCGTTCTCGTGGATAAGAATTCCATGTTCCGATTTCTTCCCATACTAACTGTAATAAAGGTTTTAATAAAATAACACATTTCCCAATACATGGCGTGTATAACTATGTGTAACGCTTTCAAGGAGTATGTACAGTAAACATTACATTATAAGGGAAATGTTATCTTTAATCTGTCCCATTTAAATGTGAATTTAGTAAGGACGCTTTAATATTTAATACAAAAATGAATACCTGTTCACCCATCGCGGGCCTAAGATTCATGATTTTTAATTCAGCCGCCTTCAATTCTCCTTCGGGCGTAAATTCAATGTTCGGTCGTCCGCCGTCGCTTTCGACGCTGACGTTCCGCAAGTGGCGGTAGAATCGCTCGCCGGTTGACCAGCGCGCCTCGCCCGTGCCCGCGCCGCTGCACGACAGCCTCGTGCCCAGCGGGTAGCGGGCGTACTCTGCTTCCGACACGAACGACTCTACGCCGTATGCGAAAACCTTCACCGCCGTCGCGATCTCCGGGATCACAGAAGAAGTATCGAAATGCACACCTAATGACAAAATGACGCATCATACACACTTAAGTATAGGAATAGAAGGTATAACGTGACCTAGTATATATTTAAAAGTATATAATTTAAAATGATGCAACGAAGAACATACCTAGTACTCCAACTGGGAACTTGTTTGGTTGCTGCATAGAGCCGAGCACACTCTGTGTAACAATCCATACGAAATTTTCTCCTGTCAGGTGTAAATCTCTTGCCGTTGATAAAATATCAGCGGCTTCCTCCCTTGTGGCGTACAATAACATGACCCTTGCCTCACTCGTCACTAACTCATTCAAATCTGACCCCCTCTTCACCACAATCGCATTTAATATCGTGAACTTGAATCGATCCTGCGGGGAAATGGACCAACGTTAGTGAATTAATACGAAAAAATGATCTTAAGATAATTGCTTTTCAAAAAGGCACATTAATTGAAATTAATATCGAAGGTATTATCCTTTTTCTAATTCTCGATGGCTTGCGCTCAATGGCGCACAAAGGGCGGGGATATAGGGATGATTAATATCGTCTTGTAATTGTTTTGAGGGTAACCGTTTATTTTGCTATTGATTTTCTTACAACTCGGTCGAGATCATTAATATATCAAAATGAATTACAGTGCTGTAAAAGTCTTTAGTTTGGTTCAAACAATCAAAATGTGCCAGGTATAGTAACTATAAAGTCCGCAAGGATATGTTCACGTATTTAGCGGACTGGTAATTCAAAGGTCAATACGAATTAAACTTAAATTAAATTATGAAACGCTCGCCCGTCATCCAAGTCCGTAAATACAAAAGAACAATATAAAGTAGAATAAGAGAGTAAAGTGTGTGTACTTGTAGAGCGGTAACTCTTTCCCTGACGGCTTGTATAAAGTCGTCGTGGCCAGCAATGGCGGACGTGACGACGCTGAACTGATGCCACTTGTATCGTTCTAATATCGACAACATGGCGGCAGTTTGGTGTTCTATGGACGGGGCCAGCTGAAGTCGTAAGGAGGCATGGGCAGCTCGCTTCTCGAGCCCGCTGTTGTCCGCATTCCATGCGATAACCTGCGCCGTTACAAAGCAAAACAAAAGTAATACAGTTAATCTTGTAACAGCAATATATTCAATAGTATGAAAAAGCTAAGAAGTAAGAAAGCATTACCGGTATGCCAAGATATCCGGCAAGTTGTAGAAAATATTGTGCAGAGGCAGTAGAGCGCCCGTATTGTTCATGATTCATAAGATAAAGGATAGCAGACACATTGACTGCTAAAAATTCTTTACATAACGAGTCCAAGATAGCTGAAAGCAGTTAAACATGATTAAAACGGTTCTTGGTTATTAATGCAAATAAAAATATTGACAAGCTAGAGTTCAGGTACAAATTTAAAAATGTATAGAAAGAAGACATTGTCAATTTCTAATTCCTAACTGAAGACAGCGTAAGCGTTGTCTGACATGATCATGATTAACGTTTGCAAGCAAGGTCAGTGTGCTTCCAAGACATGCCAACGATGATGATTTATGTTAAATTTCGTGACTACTCGGAATCACTCTCAATCCAATACTTACACATCGGACTGGGCGTGAGGCCTTGCATAGAAAGGGTAATGTTGAGGCGCACATGCGAGAAGAGTTTCTGTAGTTTGCGCGGGAGTTTCGCTAAGGCCGCTTTCTCTGCTCGCGTGTAGTCGCGCGCGCCGAAAGCCTTATGTGGTACGACAAGCGCAGCGGTGATGACAGAGGGGGCGCGGGGAGCTGCGGGCGCGGGTGAAGTGCGCGCGCGCCGCAGTCCGTCGCCTCCCAGCCGCACGCCGCCGCCGCGCCCGCCGTCACGCGTGCCGCCAACGCCCGCACCCGCCGCGCCCGCTGTGCCTCCCACCTTGATGCCGCCCGCGCGCTCCGCGCTCGCCGCCGCCAGCGCTCCCAATGCCGCCAGCGCCATCAGCGCACTGCGCGCCTGCATCTCGGCTTTTGATGCTGCAATAGTTACATTTGTTATACCAACATATGTAGCTTATAACTTACAAGTAAATACATACAATGTCTAGTAATGAAGCACTTATTCCAAAAGAGAAAGCACATTACAAACGTAATTGTTGAGAAAAATTCTTAAGAGTTATGCTTTGCTTAACATTGACTGATCAAATTGTGTTCTACAAAAAAGTATGTTTTAGAAGAGGACATTGTGTCTATTATTGATTTTGTGCACCTTGAATGGCGAAAGGACAAGGCCAATTTTAATTTTTGAGATGAACTGTTGATTCCAATAAGATGTCTGAAATTTCTTTACATATTTTCTTTTCTTTTTAAATAACTTTATTATGGAAAGCATTCAGTGAAACACGAAAATACGTAGGTAAATAAAAATACGTAAAATCTAATGTTATTTGAAAAAACAAAGAGAATACCTTGCGGCACTAGAGCAAGAAGTAAATGTAAACAAATGAGACTCATGAAGGTTAAATTGGAACAACCAGCTCAGTTAGCCAGTAGCACTTGAAATCAGCGCTGGTATCTTCTGATGCCAGTGGGCAAACCAGTCCAATAACTGGGATGGCGTTCTACTTTTGAAGCCAGTTTGGCCGTTCCGCCGCAAGTGGTAAAATGTAGACGGCCTGTCCTATGCCATTCCAGTACTTACAGAACGATTGTATAGAAAACACAAATTGCTTTTTTTAGGGTAATTTTATATGCACTGCGATTCGGGAGAAAAAGGTGGCGCGAGAACCGTTTTCTTTCATCTTGTTGTTGTTGTTGTAATTCTTTATTGCTCAAAATATTATAAATATTACAGTGATTTATAATTAATCCAACAAAGTTTTTATCTTTCATTTCTTGCGATTTTTTAATAAAAATTAAAAACGTCTCTTCTGGAAAGACTGGAGGAATTAAAAATAGAGTCCTGAAGCAGGATCGTGTCTACAGCTGGAAAAAAGTTATATTTATTAAATGGTAACTGTTCATGGCTTTGGTATAAAATGGTTTTAGTTTTTTTTTTGTCATTTACTGCGTTTTAATGCTCATAGTAAAGGATTATGCTTTTGATTTTATTTACCGGCGTCCCGCATTGTATGTGCGCTGTTCATTTCACAGAGACCCCTTGCCTGAGCAGAAGTCGACATTTATGAGAAAGCGAAATCAAAGTAAAACGCTATCACAAATCCCAAAGCAAACAATTTTTACGGAGTTTAAAAAATTGTTTTAGATTTGTAAGGTTGAAAAAATGAAAAATTAAATTACAATAGACGTAAAATCCACCTTTTTTTTACTCATGTGGCATTTTAAAGTTCAGTGGTATATAAAGAATATGTAATTTTGGAATTACGACAAACAAATAACACAGAATAAGCGAAGCTGATTTTATAATAAAAAATCTATAAGTGTAGAGTACGTAAGAATTTGGGGATAAAATGCTATAAGTCAAGTGTCTTCATTATGTTAATATAACCTTCTATAGTTGAATGATTTATCATAATCATAAAGGTTTTAGTCACTAAGCATGTAATTATTACAATCCATATACTACCTTATTATTTATTTCATATATACCGTTATTAGATAATCAATATCCGCTGTTAGGTTCCATTAACGAAATAGCACTTGACTTTATTTAATACGATAAAAACCAGGCCTTAAATTAATTTTGTTGCTGGTTATCAAAAGGATCGATAAGAAAAAACAAAAGTTTAGGTGAGGAAATTTACGTTTTGTCCATAAAATAAAGTTGATACTTCACCAAATTCCTTTAACTGTAAAATAAACATATTGATGTACAAGTTATACAACTCTGTGTTAAGGTAAACAAAAATGCTATATGTGTGCTATGAGTGTGTAACAACTCATTATGACATAATTGGAGAAGGCGTAAAATCTAAGTACCTATAAGCGCGATAAGCGACGATGGTGGCAGTGGCCGCGGCGACAGCGCAGCGGCCTGCTGTTAGCTATCCACATATATCGGGTAAGCGGCGGACCGACATGGGGTCGTTCTAGGACGGATACTGCTTCAGCTTCTGGCCTACAGCGAGTACCACCACGCGTGTTTACGTAAGCGCCACGCCCCGAGCCACGCTCTGGCGGTGAGGGGCGCGGCGCGGACCAGCTTGAGTCGCTGAGCGCCGACCGCCGACTGACGCGCCCTCATCCCTCGCGCGCCCTCCGCCCTTCGCGCCTGCGCCGAGCACCAGCTCCACGCCTCCCAGTCCATTATGTAACTGGCTAAGCGTTGACAAAGCCCCATTAAGCCCCACGCCGAAGATATACTTCAAGTAACCGCTCCTACCGAATTTTAGCCACGAAAACTATCCGAAAGATCCGGTCGCACCTCACTCCCGGTGCTTCTTATCAAAAACTTTTAATTTCATTTATGAAAATTGAGAAAACATTGTGAATATTTTCTCAATTTTCATAAGTATTTCACTATTTTCAAATCGATACATTGCTCCCAGGGCATATAAATCGTTATTTTTTTTAATTAAACTCTGATATTGTGCAACAACTCGCTGTAACAGCTAGCACAGTATTTTATTTATATAATTACTGATATTTTTAAAATGTGTACTTCGATGGCTCCACATTGATCATCAAAAGAAAATTTATCACAACAGCGTGTTAAAAAGAAATCTGCCAAATACTCCTTTATAAGGGATCTAATTGCACTACCTAAAAAGGGTATAAAAGATATTCAGGTAAAATAAACGGGTCAGTTAGTCGCCATGCCGTGAACAAGTAAATCCAGGAAGATCAAATAAAGATAGACATCAGCTCTGAAGAAGCCGCTCAAGTGATTGCTCGTGGTAATGTGATGTTGCTTGACTGTTGAACCTCAGCCGTATTTCAGTTCGACGTGTGGTTAAACGTTTCCAACAAAGAGATGGTTATTTTAGACGACGTCAATTTCAAAGAAAACGCTGCACTTCAGATAGAAATGATCGTTTTATTGTCACGACGTCTTTACTGACTACAGATACAGCTTCGGTTAAGTCGTAGAACTTCAGAGGACGTTTCTACGATTAGGAGAACATTACACAAGAAGAATCTAGCGCCAGCAGGCCACCTGAAGGCCCGAAACAACGTTACATCGCAAGATTGGATTCTTGAACAGTGGAGGACCTTACTTTTCTCTGATGAGACTAGGGTCTGTCTTTTCAGTAATGACAGACCAGACGTAGAAGAGTCTACAGAAGGCAGGGCGAAAGATTCACACAAACCTGCTTTGAAAAATCCGTTAAATACGGGATGGCTCGTGTATGTTTATGTGTTACAGCAGTTAATCACTGTTTAAGATTTAAGAGCTCCAAGATGCAGTAATAGAAAAATCCCTCTGGTCACTGTTGTGTGTGCCGTTTGTAAAGTCTATGAAAGACCGCAAGGAAGCCGTTATACAGACAAGGGGGGTAACATTAGGTTTTTAAAGAACATTTTTCTATGTTTATGAAGTTATATTAAGAATAATGAATTACAAAATTGTACTTACCCATAGACTATAAGAATATAACTAGTAACTAGATTAGCTGTTCGCATATACCCGCAAGGAACAGAGATATATTGTCATTCATAAATCAGTTTAACTTAGTGTCGTCGTAAAACATTGTTGTCAGGTCATATTAAAGTGATTAAAATTAACACAGTTTTTCATTCGTCCACAAAAAAATCACATAATTAACATTATTAACTTTAACAGTAATTTTTATAGTTGGGCTTACATAAGATTACGCCCTTTGTTCGATTAACTTGTTTTAGATCCCTTTATTACTGCTGTTAACCGCAATGGTTCAAGGTCAAGATGAGAAGGTCAAATGAGACCCAAAAATGTGCACGCGCTATATTTGTTACTCGCTTGTACAATAAAATGACGGCGATTTGTGTCTCTGAAACTCTATGATAAAGAGGGTAATTTTTTACGCGCGAACGCGAATGAAAGTTTGTTTTCATGAATGTAAATTCAACTGTGACGACTACCCAGAGCCTAAACGATTGAACCGATTTTGGTGCGTGAGGTTTCATTCGATTCGTCTTCGTCCGAAACGAACGAATGGAACAGGCGCTATAAGGACGGGGACATGGCCTCGACGAGAGTCCTCTTCCCTGACGCCATAAGCGCCTACCCGGTACTCCGCAAATTAGAGTTGAACCCCGTGCTGGTACAGGTCTTAACAGGTCATGGGGGGTTCTCGGAGTACCTGCATAGGTTTAAGTGCAAGGCGAGCCCCTCGTGTACCTGTGATACGGGGATAATCCGTGCTGCATGCCCAAGTGTACTAAATGTCCGGCATTCGGAAAGCACCGAATTGATAAGTAATAAGAAAACCAGAGAAACTTTTGTAGAATACAGTAAATATATAGCAAAGAAAATAATAGAAAGAAATAAGACATAAAAAGAAGCTAGTCAATCTTAACCCATTAATTAAAAATTTATTTATATTTTCTTTAGTTAGGCATCTCACACACAAAACATTTCTTCGTGTGAATCATAAATCATCTCACTTTTGGATATTAATGTTTGTTTTTAAATTTTTTTAATCGTGGTTTATTTAGTGGCAATAATCTTTCGACATTTAATATATGAATTCCCAAAGTAAATCGACTCCTTCTGACAAACACGAAACCTACTTGTATCATCTCATCAGCATCCAGTGTGTATTGAGCGGATTTTAAAGTGGCTTTGTGTAAATACATATAAAATTTAAAAAAAATTGAATTGCTTCCTGAAATTTGAACTGTTTTAGTTACTGAAATTATAAAAAATAACAATGATTATTACTTCCCTTTTTACATTTTCCTCGGGTAACGTTGATTGAGTCAATCACTTGTCCTTTGATTCTTCACAATGTTGCAACGTAAGAAATTGGGAATAATTACAACAGGTCACAGTTACTAGTTAAATCATCTTACTAATATTATAAATGCGAATGTTTGTTTGAAGGTATCTCAGGAACGGCTCAACGGATCTTGATGAAATTTGGCACAGATCTAGAACATAGTCTGGAAGAACACATAGGCTACTTATAACGTTTTTATTTGTAATTCCGCGCAGACGGAATCGCGGGCGACAGCTAGTACTCGTACTAATACAAGTACGACAGTTTGGATGGATGTTTATTATGTATCTCCAGAAAAAATAAACGGATCTCGATGAAATTTAGGAAAGACGTAGAACATAGTTTGTAAGAACACATAAGTAACTTAATAACTTTTTTTATTCGAAGCCGTACATACGAAGTCGCGGTCAAAATAAAAGCAAAGATATTGTAGCCCGGGAGCCAGGTACATTTTCAGCCAATTATTTCCTCTCGAGCGAAACTTCGTAAAATGCATAAGGGATTTTTACTATGAATACTCGCGACCATCAGATGCGGCTCCGTGGGTGGGGTGGGCAGTGGCAGCCTCCCACGCATTCTCCCTCATTTGAAAATTTATCAGAGTATAGTTTATGTAGTATTTTAAAAGAAAAACATAGCCAGCTGACCATAACACGGTGGATTATACGTCAGCTGGCTCCTTGAAGATGAAAAAAATAAAAATAAATTTTCAATGATTTCCTCTCAACAAAAAATTTACCTGGTGATCGTTTATATGCTAGGTACTATGAATAAAAATTAATGTCAGCTTGCTGTATCTCAGTGGAAAGTATGTCAGCTGGTTCCTTGAAAGGTGTAACGCAACAGCATCTTAATTTAACAGAAATCTAATTATATCTCTGTGTTTTCAGAGAGAATAAGAGAGATAAAAATTTTGTAATCATAAGTGTCACGATTCAACGCTATTTTTAAAGGATCATTCCACATACTGGACGTCTACTTGGAATTTGTTAATATTTATTGTATTTATTTTTTCAAATAAATTCTAGGCTTGTACTATGATTTGAATTACAATAGTCGAATGGCGGAATTCATTGCCACTACCACTTTCAGACATCAGGACTCTTAACTTCCCCTTCGAAATGTAATAGCGTGTACCAACTTCATGTTAAGTTGATAAAGAGGGCTACAGTACCATGCCACTTGTTTAGTTCTAATGACTTATGAACACTTTGCTATAAACAAGTTCTCATAGTAGCTACTATCAAATAATAGCATATATATATATTTTTTCATAGACACTTCGTGAAACCTGATAGGAGCATGACATATATGTATGTACTAGCTGTCGCCCACGACTCCGTCCGCGCATAATTGAAACACTTAACTAGATCACTAATCTTGCTAAAGAATAGTGATCTTTTATCTGAATCTGAATAGATTTATTTTCATGATTCATGAGAATATTAAAAGTAGATTGAATCCTCCATATATGGTTAAGGAGAAGATGTCTGATGACTCTTATTGTTTGAGAATAACAAGTTAAACTGAGTCATGTAAGGTATATAACTGTAACTATACTACTTTGGTTCAAAATAAGTACATATATATAATGACTTACCTCCTGTAAGGTAATATTCAAGGCAATCTTTTTTTTATAAATATGTTAATTCACAATTTTTTTGACAATTCTTCTTTAAATATAAATGTCATGTTAAAAATAATTTTTGGTTTATATAAACTTATCAAAGGTATTTTTATATGTATAATATATTTGGTAGAATAGGTCAATATTGTATATTTTTTCACTTAATATCACAGATAAGTTATAAGTCATGATGATAATATTTACCCTTGATAATTGTTAAATTATAAAATCACAAGGGTAAAGTTATATTTCCACATTGAAACATAAGATATATCTTTGATAACACTCAAGTTATTGCAACTTGTATGTCACAAACATATTATGAATGTTTCAATGTAAACAAACTTTTTTGATATTTCCTGAGACACACACTTCTATTTCTCATCATAATTAAACAGAGGAAATTTGTCCTCATATACTGGATTTACTGACTCCGCTCACTGTTTAAGACTAGTCCAAGTTAAAAAGAATCCTAAACTTCTCAATACAAACTGTCCAATATTTACAAATGAAAGTTCCATTCATTTAAAAGTTCACCACAACACTAACATTTACAATTAAAGTTCAAAGTTCAAACACAATCTTTATTAGCATTATATGAAATAATCAATACATCGGTGGAATTGTAACTTGTTATCGTCGATCCCTGTAAGACCTTTGGGATTCGCGATCCCGGCTGCGAGCACGAGAACGATCAGTAGTGCGCCACAAAAACTCATCCACAGACCGTTCGTAAGACCTTTTATCATACACAAGCACTGAACGAGGATAATCAGCCAAGTCATAATAACGTGGTGGCGGCGGTGGTGGGGGCAATCCCTCGTAACTTGCTAATGCTCCACTGAATCCTGGAGGCGGCACGTAAGGTAATGGTGGCAATTGGTGATGCATTGACCTCATGTACTCTGCAACATAGGCTTCTGCTGCAGCTGAACTGCTACTACTATATGCGTCACGTCCCCTAGCAAACCATGCTGGCAAGCGGTCACGCATATATGGTGATGGAGATCTTCTCTTATATGAATTAGAAGAAAGGCGATTTCTGGGTGGAATAAAATTTTTTCTCCTACTCCTGGATGATGAATTTATACGATTTCTGAAATTGCTTCTTGAAAGCAGAGGAGTTCTGTAAGTTCTGTAACTGCCACCACTTTTTAGATAAGCCTTTTTAGAAGCTTCTTTAGACTTTCGCAGTATTGGGGTCATCTCAATTCCATCATCTTCAGGAAACAGTCTACATAATTCTTCAGCAACTTTTGGTTCAATTTCCTGTCCATCACGTCCAATTTTAACTGGTTTTCCTTCATTCCATGGGTTGTATAAGTGAAGTGTGCTACTAAATGATAACTCCTTCCTACATATCCAATCTACTTTAAAGACTCCATCTAGTACCTTTGCCGAAAGTCCAGGTGGTAATACCCATGAAATTGGAGGCCCATCACGTCGTGATTCACTTCCTAATCTTGCAAAACCAGCAAATTTTCCACTCTCTTTCACTGAAAATATCAGTAGTACATTTCTCGACTCCCTGTAGGCCTGATTAAGATTAGCTTCGTTTTGGGGTAATGTCGACCAAACTCCTTTTGCTTTTGACAACGTTATATTTTCAGCATTGTTAGATTTGATGAGAAAAAAGCGTGTATCTCGGAACAAATAATTCAGTTTTGTCACGTAATCGTAGATTTTCACCTTGTTGGTTGCTGTAACACATCGTCGTTTTGTTTGTACGGGGGAATGACTATCAGACTTAGCTCGTTTACGATTATTTCGTCTGTCTCTAGAATTAGTGCTTACGGAGCTAATACTAGGCGAACTTGTATCACTGGAAGATGAACTAGATACTTCACTCCGAGTATCATAATCTTTCACTTCTTCTAACTGTTTAAGTTCCTCCCCTATTTCCGCTTCTACTTCACCTACGCCCAGATTCACGGCGTCGGTATTGCTGGAAACCTCCATTTTTTACTGTACTAGATACACAACAATACAGTTTTTCCATGAATCGTATCATTTACCGATACTGAACTTTGTTGGTTATCATTAGTGCAAATTGATCTGCGGCATCGACAAATCTGCTTTATATTATAATAAAAATACAATTACAAAATTACAACGCGAAGTTTTCGGATATTTTAGAGATTGAGAGCAATTGAGTTGGGTTGAGACGAGAGTAGAGTACACAGGCATAGAGTAAACAAATATGCGACACCACAAGCACACAGGCTGCATATTACGGCCACAGAGTGTAAAATCTAAGGTTTTATAAAGCCACCATTAATCGGGTAAAATAACGGCATAAAAGCCTGATTCAATCTTACTAATATTATAAAAGCGAATGTTTAGATAGATGGATGGATGGATGGATGTTTGTTTGAAAGTATCTCCAAAACGGCTTAATGGATCTTGCTGAAATTTGGCATAGATGTAGAACATAGTCTGGAAGAACAGAGATGCTACTAATTATTTTTTAATCCCGCGCGGACGGAGTCGCGGACGATAGCTAGATATAATGACATAAAATGACTTTTTATTTTTGTAATTTATATTTTTTTAATATGTTTGGCATGGGCGGCGTCAGTGGGGGCGCAAAGGGAGCAGCTGCCCTCCTCTAGAGAATCGAAAAATAGACATATCATAAAATACTTCAAAACTACTACTTTTTATGAAAAAAGTTGTATTTTTTCTATTCCCTAGCTAATAAGCATTACCTTTGGAATAAATTAAGATTTTTTTCGACGTTATAATAACGTTCTTAATTCAACTGTAATCGTATGTTTTCAGTGCTGAAAAATCACATCTTTTGAGAAAAAATAACAATGTGTTAAATGTGGTACGTACCTACCTATGTGGTTGTATGCTAATGCTAAGACGAAGTTCTGTCTTTACTTTATGCCTGATTTGGTTTACATTATGCCTCGATTACATTAGGCCGATCATACAGGCTTTGTAAAGGCATTTTGGTTGTATGAGAAATCGGGCAGTGGAAACCCACGGTAATGTCACCATAACGGTCAGCTGATTTTCTTCTATAATGTTGGTATTCTTTATTTTGAATTGAAAACTTTTATATACCGATGATGTTTGTAAAAGTTTTTTCTCGCTAGACTCTTAGTTTTAGTAATAGTATTATCCATTTTTTGTTTATTAATTCATAACTTTATTTTTTATCATAGTTCATTAAAGTTGTTACAATGCATTATGTTCAGAAGTATTTGGAAAAATATCAATTAATTAAAACAAGCAATAATAAAATGAATAGCAGAAGTAACACAAACATATTTCTTTACTGTAATTATTATAGTTTTTATTCTCAAAAGGTATGTAAAAAATAGTTATTTAAACTTACTTATAAAAAACCATTTCAAACGTGAATTTTATTTTAGGTTTTAATGACTTTATATGAAAAAAATGTTGATTTCGAACCATTAGTCGTGGACATTACAAAAGGAGAACAATATTCACCTTGGTTTCTAGAACTTAATCCTCGAGGCGAAGTACCCGTTCTGAAAGTTCGTAATGAAGTTATACCAGATTCTACAAGAATTATTGATTATCTGGAATATCATTTAGATCAAGGTGGGCGCACACTTACAAACTTTTGAAAATCTATATAAATAAACATTTACTTTATTTTGGTATTATATTTTTAGAACTTACTCCGATTATAAACGTGTCGCGTGATAGTAAAGTTATGAAAAACATAAATCATTTCCGAGACCTGTTGGAGGCATTACCAGCTGGTGTTATAACAGTTGGTTCATTTTTCCATCCTCACTTATGTGGCACACCAAAATTGCCATTTGTTTTCCCAGTTAGAGAAGTACTTAAAAGTAAGTATGACATAATTAAAAATTGTTTACTTTCCATGTCCACAAATCTTACTTCTTATTAATGTTATAAATGCAAATGTTTAGATGGATGGACGGATGTTAGTAAGTTTTCCCCGGAACAGCTCAACAGATCTTGATGAAATTTGGCACAGATGTAGAACATACAGGCTATTTACTATGTTTTTTTTAATTCCTTGCGAAAAGACTCTTGGTGACAGCTTGTTTATCATAATTTACATTGTCATTAGGTGGTGATTTGGTCAGTTCCAAAAACCTAAGAAAGCTGGCAGAAGAAAATCCTAAAGCTAAAGGAATTTTATTATATAAAGCCGAAATTCAAGATAGAAAACATGAAATATTAACAAATGAAGAAGAATATTTGAAAGTTTTAAATATAGTTGATGCTGTACTGACTCAAGTAGAAGATCAATTGACAGAACAAAATGAAGGTATCTCTTACTCTTTGCAATTTCTTTTATAACACTTTTCAATATCATAATGTTAATGTGCAATTTAAATGTTCAACAATTTTCAGATTGTTGGTTATGTTGTGACAAGTTTACTATAGCCGATGTAAATTTGTCAATCATCCTGCAGCGCTTGTGGGAACTTGGTTTAGAAGAGAGATTTTGGACAGATGGAAAACGCCCCCATATCGAGACTTACTTTAATAAAGTAAGACTTCGAGAGTCCTTTGTAAAAACCATTCCTAACATGGCTGTTCACATTAAGTTGATTTTTACATCCCAGCCCCCTGCTTATGTTGGAGCAGCTGGTGCTGTATCCATTGGAGTCGTCCTAGCCCTTGCTTATATGTTAAAGAAGCTTATTTAAATCATTCTATTTAAGTTGTTGATGGAGTGGTATAAAAGGTAACCTATACAATCTCACATATTTCACGAATATGGAGGTCTAGGTCATCATTCAAAGATTTATGATAAAAGTGGTTTTTTATATTTCACTTTACAGTAAACTTTAATCTTTGTTTAGATACAAGATATGAATCACTTTATCATATTTTCTTTGTTATTTAAGTAACAGTATTATCACAATGATTAAATCGAATATAACAGTATTACATAGAGGATAGTCAATTATAGTCTGGATATATGTGTCTATTCAGTATTAGGATTTTTAATCTATGAGATTATTAAAATGTATTTTAATAGTGGTTTTCCTTTTAAATTCAAATATATTAAAATCATTTTCTTTTTTGCATTTAAAGAGAAATAAATTATATACCATTCAACATTGTTTTATTTGCTATACAGCTGTATAATCGAATTCAATGGCAGTGAGAAATTATATCTAAACACATTTCACTGGCTGACATAAGTAACATTCTCATTTCACAATTTTAGTTACCATACTTTTCCAAAGCGGCTTTCCATGTTCAGTAGGTCTGAGAATCTACTACTATCTATTTTTAATACCCCTAGAATTTTTTTTTAATGTTTTATTTTGGTATGATTTAGTGTTTAAAATTGATAATACAAATACATAAGTCTAAATGCATTTTAATGAGTCTGTGATAATAAAGGATGATTGTTTAGATTGGTTTGTTATAATTTCACATTTCCATTTGTTCAAATACATGTAGTATATAACATATGTACATAAACTGAAAAAGTTCAAATCTTAATATTTTAACAATACTCTTAAATTTATGAGGAAACATGGAAACCCAGATAAATTGATATAAATTTATTATTAAAAGCACCTTCCCTGTGATTTAAAAATAAAACAATGTATAACAATTTGGAAAATAGGTATCAAGAAATACTACAAATAATCTTGCTTAAAAAAACAAACCATTTACTAAACACCCATTTGCCAAATTCCATTAAAAAACACCAACATAAATTATTTTGTACAATATACTTGTGATGAATGTATGTTCAAAATATCCAACAAAAATTTGTATGTAAAATAAATAAGCTTAACAATTAAGTTACCTTAAATATTAAATACCTCATCTAACTTCTTCAGTGGAAGCTTCCATTGTGTCTTGTTTGGTATTTATAGGCATTCCCATAAAGTGTTTCCCATTAGGAGCATTACTCTTTTTTCTGTTGGGTGTTGATGCCACTGGCTTTCCATTGTTATACTTAAATATGCCTTGCCCTGGTAAATTTGGTAAGATATTTGGAATAGTGTACCAGACTCTATATGTAACAAACCATGTCAATATAGCTATCACACCGCTAATAAATTTTTCTATCATAATATGATAATATAAAATTGTAGAAACCAACATAACATCCCATAATAACTGCAGTATTGCTATAAAAATGAGCAATGCTCTTACATAGGGTGTTACTATCTCATAGGATTCTTTTAGAATATTTAATTCTTCTGAAGTGATGTTTCTAAGTGGGTTTACACTTATTGATTTATCATTGAGACTTCTTGTATAATTTTCATCTCTTATGTTGTCTTTAATTTTTTCCCAGCCATTTATTGCTTTGGCCTCTTCTATCATAACTAAACTTGAGTAAATGAGGATAAAACAATGACCGGATATGTCAAACCCATTCCAGAAATGACCATTTTGAAGGCAAGCCGACTTCGTATCAAATGATCTTGCGTTGCAGCGACCGTATTTGGTTTCTATAACATTAAATATTGTTGTCCATGCATACCAACAAAATGTTGCAATGGCCAGTCTTGACAAATGTGCAGTAAATATAAGTCTTCTTTTCCCGCAGCAGGTAGTAAACGATGTTAATAAAACATATGGTACTGTTAAAAATAATGTCCAAAACCAACCAATCTTTACAAAATATTGGTTGAAAACATTATCACTTCTAGAAAAGTATGTTTTGGGAAAGGTCAATACATCAGCTATCAAAGATAGCACAAAGAGAGCACCTAAATAAATAGCTATTTTTAAATTAGTGTCATAGAATAGCGCTTTCTTGCAAATGTGCACGATCATCAAACTCAGTACTTCTAAAATAGATGAAGCTTCACGAATAGGCTTAGTTCCTTTATAATCTTGAGGCGACTCATTTTGAAACTTAAAATTCATTCGAGAGTTTTTTACATTAGCTCCTCTACTAGTCATGATTTGTATATTCACATTTAACTTTTCTAGTTTTCTGCTTAAGTAATCGAAATCGACACAAATATAAAGTCACGACGTATGTGTTAAGTGACGATATGTAAAAATGACAATTATTGACAGTGTTGACAACTAGGTTAATAAGAAATGTGCTAAAAGTACTGTTAAAAATGCCAAAAACATGCTATTTTTTAATAAAATGTTGAAATAAATGCTAAATAACTAGGTTAATGTTATTAAAATATACATATTGGATTTACGTAGGATTACTCCGGCTGCTCCTCGGGTATGTCCAGGTATTACCCCTGTGAAAATTCAAATAATCATTGTAGTTCTGTACTATCGACCCGACAACAATTATTATTATTACTATTTACTACACATTCATGTGGACACGGGTCCACTCACGGGAGTGGTCGTACTTAATTTAATCATTTTACAGAATCTTTTAATTTGTCATTCAAAAAGCAATTTTTTGTTGTAAATTAAAATTTGTAAGTGGTAACATTTATTAGACGCTTACGAAGTGCACGCTCCTCGTAGCATCGTAGTTTATTTTACTTTTCCCTCCATTCCATTTTTCGTGCCAGCGACATTTGTATACAGCTTGTTTACACATTTAGTGTTCTAAAACCTCACTCACTAAGCGTGAAGTAGACTACACGATGAGAAAAGTTTCAAAAAATCGTACCGATGATGATATAATATCGTCAACAAATGGTTCGGGATCTGTGCATAATGAAGAAAAGCAAGATTTAGAGCAATCGGTTGAAGATAATGAGAAACAATCCGTGTCGGACAATGATGATAAAAGTCCCGATGATACTTCTGATGTAGAGAAAAAACCTGATAGTTCTAAAAAAGGAAAATCAAAAAAAACTAAGTCCAAAAAAAAGAAAGCTACAAAAGCAAAAAAAGCGGACGAAGATGAAGAAGAATATGAGGTTTGAAAGTTTTGCTTCTATGCTCTTTTGATTGTCCTTGGTGTTTACAATATGTTAAAAAATTATTCATCTACTCAATTTCAAACACATTTCTTTAAACTTGTAGTTACACTTGATCACTGTACTTAATGGTTTTTTAAACCTGTGTAGGATTCGACTTACTTTTTTTAACATGATAATTTTATGCAACATATTCTGCTTGTTCTAAGAAAATTATAAATTCTAATGATCTTGGTTAAACTTATGGCTTTTAAGACTATAAAATATTATTTGAGCCTTGAAAATATATAGTAATGTTAATTAACATAGCTTTATTATAATAATTTCAGGTAGAAGAGGTAATTGACTCTAAAAGGATTAGAGGAAAGTTGTACTATCTTATCCGTTGGAAGGGTTATTCTGCTGATAATGATACATGGGAGCCAGAAAACACTCTATCTTGTCCTGAATTAATTAACAAGTTCAATGAAGAAGTAAGTAAAAAGATAAAATATAAATTTGAATGTATAACCATTAGAAAGTATGACACAAGTTAAAATATACAATAAATCAAACATAATATAAGTAAAATGAGAATGTAATTTCAATCACTAAATTTCATTCAACTCCAATAAATTTTAATTGCCTTATTAATCCAGTAGTGAGTATATTTTTAAATGCCATTCTTGTTTAATTGTGACTTAAAAACTAAAGTACTTGTCAATTATGTATTTCTAGGGTATACAAAATTAGTCTTATATTTAGAGAAACATGTGAGTTGTATTACTTGATTTTCTTTTATTTAAACTTTATAGAAAGAAAATTCTAAGGATGAAGTAGGTAAAACTTCCCGTGGGAAAAAAGGTCCCAAGCGTAAATCAAACACTAAGACAAAAACATCACCAAAGAAGAGAAAAAATGAAGAATCGGACAGTGAAGACGCTGATGAAGAAGCAGAATATGAGGTATATAGTTTTTACTGTTACCTTATAATTCTACTGCTGTGACACTTGTATATGAGCATTATATTAATGTATGAAGCAAGAACTTAGTACCCCTCTTTGAGGAAATTGTCCATATGAATTATTATAAAATTAGGCAAAATTAAAGTTAATGCAGAGTATAATAAGTGCATAAAACTATTTTTGAATCAAAAATAGATAATAACGAAAAAAATCTTGCTTATGAGTTATCAAATTTTCAAAGGCAAACCAATGGGATACTGGTAAATAATTGAAACAGAAACTTGTATTAATGCTTGTTAAAACAAGACTTCTGTTGTGGCAAAGAGAATGAATAGGATACATTAATACATGGCAGTTGAATTTTTTGGTTATACAGTCAAAATCTGTTATAACGACATCGAAGGGACTACTCATATTGAGTCGTAAAAACCGATAGTTGTAACAACCGGTGACAGGTATTAATAGGAAAGATATGTAATAACATTCAGCCAGGACCTTTGATTTTGGTCAATTTAACCGGTATGTTGTTCTAAACGATGTCGCTATAAACGGTTTTGACTGTATATTGCAATTTATATTCATATTTTAGGTGGAACGTATTTTGGAAGTTCACCATAAAAAGTCTGGTGAAAGGGATTTCCTTATCCACTGGAAGGGATGGGCCAGTAAATATGATTCATGGGAACCTGAAAGCAACCTCAATTGTCCGGAATTGATTAAAAAATTTTTGGCAAAAGTATGTACTTATTTTATTTGTTGTAACACTAAGTTTTAAATAATATAAATTGAACCATGTCTTGCCGAGTAACAAATTTTTACTTATACTATTTTTCTAGCTCATTAATTTTTTATTTTATGCAGAAGCAAAGTATTATAATTTAAATATATTTCATTAATTAGGTGGATAAGGCTCGTTCATCAGAATCTCGAAGTTTAAGAGTTGCGCCGGAGACCACCAACCGGTTTACTTTACAAGATCCAAGCTCCGGTCGCCGGCTGAGCAAAAGAAAGAATCAACGCCAGCGGTAAATGTACACATTTATATGTACAACTAACACTATATTGAAGCTACTCCTGCAAGTATTTTTTAGTCCAAAGAAAACCATTTCCATATAAATGCTTATCTACTTTTGTTTCAGGGTTCGTTACGATAATGCAGAGTAAACTTTTAACATCTCTTTTTCTACACAAAATTGTAGCAGATTTTATTTATAAATATATTTAGTTTATATATTTAGTACTTGTGTGCTATATATTGTAAGAATTATAAAGAATATAACAATGTTTGTAAGAGTAACTTTAGGACATAGTTTACTTTAAAATATATTTTAGGATAATGACAAAATATACTAAAATATCTATGCAATTATTGTTTCTTCTTCATTGTTTGAGCAAATTGAAAGTAGAATTAGAAATGTAGTCTATCAATTGCACTATTTTTATCTTGTTATATTACGATCTGTGTTTATATCAGTTTTTTAAGAAACAATCCTATTGTGAAATATTCAATCATAATCATATGAGTAACAACAAATGTAGCGACAACTAAGGTCTTTAGGGTGGTTGACGAAAAAAAAAACCGAAGTTGCTTATTTAGTTAGTTAGTAGTAGGGGCTCAGTTATCCGCAACTCCACAAGTGCGTATTTTGCGTGAAGGCAGGCTGTAGGTTACTGCAGCCAGTCCAGCTCGACAAAGAACCCCAGCAGTCCCTTAATGTTGCTGGTGATCTCTGGCGGTGACCTCAGCGGACCTAGGTATCTGACCCAAGTCGCTTATTTACTTTATTATGGAATGACTGCTTTTCAATTTCGAAAATATAAAATGGCAACATACGCCACAACTAATTCAATTTAGTTATGAATTGTAAAATTAACTGATCATTTATTTTTTTGGGCATTTTTGTATGTATTTGTAGCGCTAGTTACATAAATCGTAATAAATATGAAAGTTGTAAAAAAAATACATTTCGTTTTAGTAGCTTTATTTTTTTTGTAGTCAAATTGCTTTCATCTATATATATAAAAGAAAGTTGTGTTAGTTACACCATTTATAACTCAAGAACGGCTGAATCGATTTGACTGAAAATTGGTGGGAAGGTAGCTTAGAACCAGGAATAGGACATAGGATAATTTTTACCCCGTTTTCTATTTTTTTTTTATTCCGCGCGGACGGAGTCGCGGGTAAAAGCTAGTGTTTAATAAAATAAAATTAATGTCATATTTTAAAAGAGTACTGTGTAATAATTGGAACACATATTAGTAATTACATTTTTTTTAGTAAAGAGGCTTCATATAAATTAAATTTTATAAAATGCGACAAGACAAGTTCAATCAGAACATATGTAAAGCCAATTCTCATCTGTTCAGATATCTATCTTTCACTATATTTTTGTAAAATAATTTGTCATTGTTCTTTGGATAGATAAAATCTTTAAAAGAAATTTATTTACACATGAAATGGAGTTTTAGATTGTGTACTTTTCTAATCGTGGGTTTCTGAGATCAAAATTCTCGTTTAAAACAATATTTCTGTTTTGTTATAAAGATAATGACAAGGATCACAATATGTTTTATACAGAGATAGCTTTTACCCGCGACTCCGTCCGCGCGGAATAAAAAATAGAAAATGGGGTGAAAATTATCCTATGTCCGTTTCCTGGTTCTAAGCTATCTCCAATTTTCAGTCAAATCGATTCAGCCGTTCTTGGGTTATAAATAGTGTAACTAACACGACTTTCTTTATATATAGATAGGTTTTGGTCTTTGACACCATTGAGAACTGTACTAAACTTAGTAGTTGGAATCACTCAACTCTTTTAAAGTACAGATAGAATAAGGGTTATATGTAAAGTGTTTTCTACATATTAATATTATGTTTTAATAAAAACAGATTCATATCAAAAATCTTACTCTATGTTCAATTTCTCCTGGATGTAAATGTTAAATTTTTGATTAAATGAATATTTGATTTAATATATACATTATGGATGTATATATTTATTATTAACTCATTTACTTCCTCGACCTTATTCCACATTACTATAGTTTGTTGAAATTAGCTCGATCGACTTGATAAATTTCACTAGCGCCGGTCGAGTTAGGATAAAAAAAACAATATGTATATACTTGGAATGAGTAAATTTTTATTACGATAATATCTTTATTTAAAGTTAAATGTAACGATATAAATAGTTTAACACTTATTTGTATAATTTAATTTTTTACGCGACGCCTTCGAGGTCCGGTCTAGGAGGCGCAGTCAATAGCAGCGGATTGTCCTGAGGTATGGAGGAGAACAGGCGGCGACCGAGAGGCGGCAACACGTACACCTCAGTGGGAATACTTTTGCCGCAAGTTGTGCAGACGGTTTGTCCGTCACAATCCGCGTGCACGGCTCGCGAGCAGTGCGCCGAGCGCGCGGCCATTCGCGACACCAGTCTCTCGCCGCACTGCAGGCAGTCGCCTCGCACCGCCAGGCCTCTTCGCGCCTTCGCCAGCGCGCTCGCCAAAGCGCCGTGACACTCCTGCTCTGCTATTCGTTTCGCGCATTCCCACACGCGCAACCTCCCCGCGCCACTCTCCAGTATGGTTAGTGCCACTTTTGGAGAATCACAGGTTTTCACCAATAGTTCGTCCACTGGCAAATAGGCTATCGCCTCGAATAGCAAGGAGGGGGGCACCTCGTCGACTCGCCGCAGCAGCCGCGTCCACATCTCCGCGGAGACGTCGGGCGGCGCACTCGGCGCGACGCGTACGCACAACTCGCACGCTTCCGCAATGCGCGCCGCTTTGGTGTTGTCGTTCGACGAAATCAGGTCCAACATCGCATCGAGCGCGCCGGAGGGGTCGCCCGTCGCCTCGAGACACGCCGGCTCGGCCTCTTTCGGACCGAGCTCCTTGATTATAGCCAAAGCGTCCTCGGGTCGAACTACACCGGCGCCGTTCTCTAAGAATTTTTTCACCTCCGTAGGCCGCAACGTGCACAGCCTCCGGAGATATATCGCCGCCGCGTCGCCCTTGAGGCTCGCCATGTCCAGAAGTCGCCGCCCGAATTCGAGGGCGCACTCCCCTTCTAGCGTGCTGAAAATATTAGCTATCGATGTTTCATAATGGTCCTTGATTATAGCCGCGGACGCCTGCGGTCGTAATTCAATAAGAGATTTCAGATAGGGCTGCAAGCGGGTCTTTATGGCGTCGTCCACTTGGAATCTCGATCGGATATATTCGATGAGTTCGTCCAGATCTAACGAGGAAGGATGTTCTATTTTAAAAAACTCTTGTAGAACATTATCGTGGCGATCGAGCAGGACGTCGAATCGCCACAGTACTCTCGGGCGGGGTATGGCGTCCCTGTAGGCGGCGAGGGCGTGGTCCCGCTGCGCGCGCAGACGCGTCACGACGCCGAGCCAGGCGCGGTCGGCGCGCTCGCCCTCGGCCGCCGCGGCCAGCTGCCGGACGCCGCTCACTACCTCCTGGTCCAGCGGCAGAGCGCCCGACTGAAGTTGTCCACTTATAAAGTCAAGTATCTCAATCTGGCAGGCGGGATCCTGTAACAAAATGTTTTCTTTACAGCGCACTGTCTAACGTTCTGGAATTTGTGAACTGTAAATATAAATGAATAGCTAAGCCCGCGACTTCGTCCGTGTGAAATACTATCTTCGGGTAGCATTTTTTTATTAGCCTAAAAATTTCACTTAACCGACTAGCTATGCGTTGATGTATGGATGTAAAACATAGAGAGAGATGTGTCATGACCGCGCCAAATGAAGGTCCTTGTTTTCTGCTAATTCCTTCGGTATGTATGTACCTGCACGTCGGGTTCGGAGGGAGGCGCGAGGGCTAGTGCGAGCAGCGCGCGGGCGACACGCAGTCGGTTCTGTTTGGCGAGCGGACCGGCGAAGGGCGGGTCGCGCGCGCCCTGCTCCAGCAGCTGCACCGCCGCCGCCGCCTCGTGCCGCACCAACACCGCCAGTGGGGACTCGTCGCTGCCCATCTGTTCACGTTACACATACACCAAGCATATATTATAGTTACTGACTATCCTTGATCGATTTAAACATCGAGGTATGTGACCCATTTCCTGGGCTCAACCGCAGGGATCGGTTCTGCGGTGACAATGAGGGGTGAACATTCAGCTTTGAAGATACATAAACTGTATTTGTGGCTCACATCGTGCAGTAGTGCGTGCAGGGCGTCGTGCCGGGCGAGCGGGCGAGCGTGCTCGGGCAGCGGGCGACCGGCGGCGCCGCGGCCCGCCAGCGCGTCCGCCGCCGCCAGCAGTAGTGCACCTCCCGCGCAGCTGCAGCGTCCGCCCGCACGCGCCTCGCACGCGCTCGACACGTACGCGGACAGCGTGCGCATTGCACCACTACTGCCGTCTAGACATCGTACACATTTCACTAACAATAAGACAATACTAGCCAAATTATATTTCTCTCTCGACGATCTATCAGGCGCAAGCTAGACACTGGCGAAAAGTGAGACTTCTATCGTCGCTAAAAGATATGCTTAATTAGTTTACCTATAGCAGCGGCGATAGCGCCGACGCCGCGCCACAAGCCCTTCTCCCTGGTGAAGACGCTGGCTCGGTGCGGGTCCAGCGCCGTGAGCGGCACCGACGCCACTACGCGTTCTACCAGCTCCGGCTCGAACTCCGCCAGCCTCTCTATCAGTGCCTGCCATCATAAATACGATACGTATTGACGTCCACCCTTGATCAATAGTATATGATCTTAGAAAAAAAAAATTATTAACATTATTTCTTTTTAATAATTTGCTCCTTACGACAATACCTAAGGATCAACATTGCAAATAATCTGAGTTCAGTAGAAACAAGGAAAGCGAAGCGTAGGTCGAAGAACTTCCTGACTCAAGAACTTACGCCAGTGGTTCGGAAAGAGCACCCGTTCGCTTTTCAGAGCTGTGTTGTCAAGAGTCTAAGTTGCCATAATGGTCACCGACCTTCGAAAGCAGGTGGCAATTTAAGAAGAAGCCCACTCTGTATTCTTGTAGTCTAATTTTATTAATTCATCAGTATATACGTGTTTGTTGTCATGAAATCTAAATCAAGACTAAAAGTATTCGTAAATGACACGTACTTGTGTGTAATCAGGTGAGGGCGGCGCGGCAGAAAACTCTCCGCGCACAATTGCATCGCCCAACGCTTCCACAAAAGCTTTTTCACTGGAGCAATTCTCCCACAAATTTGACCATAGTTCCTCGCTAAAAAATGTTTACCTTACTTATCTTATCTATATAGTAACTGACTCAACTAGTAGCTGTAGGCTTAACTATTTTCTATGATAGAATTTCAAAGCATACTAACATTACTCATATCAAACTTTACCAATATTATATATGCGAAATTTTAGATGGATGGATGTTTGTTGGAAGGTATTTCCGGAACGACTAAACAAACCTTGATGAAATTGAAAATAGACGTAGAACATAGTCTGGAAGAACACACGGGTTACTTATTAAGTTTTTACTTACAGATATAGATTACGGTCTGGATACTGTTTTTTTTTTATTCCCGCGTACAAAAGCTATTGATGAAATACATGGGTAAAACTTACATTAATTCGAACTTCAAACATAGTTTAATGGTCTGAACAGCGACATTTTTGTTGCTCAATATGTGGGGCCTTTCTGCCAGCATATGGACGAGATCAGTGGCTACTGTCTTGGCGTTGGGGTCCTGTGCGGCGCAGAGCAGTCGCAGCGCCTGCAGGTGCCGGCCGGACGAGACGAACGCCCGAGTCCTTGCTAGTATGTCCCGAGGACGAACTCGCATTATCCCTTTGCGACCGAGAATTGACAGCGCGCCTTCCGCAACGCAAATCCCCGCTAAAGCACTTTCTCCAGCTTTGCACATCGCAAGAGACACGCGACCATCCGTCCAAAGACCCTGAAATATATTTCATGGTATTTTTATTCTATATTTATTTAACATTTTAGTTTATCTTTAAGATATAAAAATCTTTTCTTTGTTTACAAGTAAAAAATAAAGGATATACCTTGAAAAATGCTGACGAATATACTGGCTCAATATTAGAGAGATCTAGGGGCTTATCGTTATCATCGCCCCACAGTCGAAGATTTTCGTTAGAGTCGAATATAGCGAGGCTACCACCGAGCCAGCCCATCCAGAGAGGCGTCGCGTTCAACTCTACTTTTTGTACTGGCCGCAAAACTATACTTGTGCCCGTTATATCTATAGATAACCACTGTAACGTGTTAAATCGCGCACACACCAGGATCCTATTATCGGATTCGCACCACTCTAAAACTGGGAGAGTGTCCGGTGGTCCTTCAAGTCGGACTCCCGCTGCTCGACCTCCGGCGACTATTATCACTCGAGATAGTGTCGCTAAAGCCAAGATTCGGGCGTCCCGTGCAGACATTACAACCACCTCGCCTCGCGCGCCGGAGAAAAGGCACGAGACTCGAGCGGAGCGAACGCCAAGCGGACGTGAGAACTTCATTAACCAGACTGAACCACCTGTATCCAGTGCGAGGCCGGAGGTCCCTGCCCACGTTACTCGCAGAGCGCCCCACGTCTCGCCACCGAGTGTGACGCGTCTCAAAATAACTCCTCTTACGCTTTCATATTGAAAGATAAGTCCCCTTGCGTATCCGGCCAAAAGTCGCGTACTGTCATTATTGTACGCTAAACATGTCACTGCGCCGCAATTCTCATTGGCGTCACAAACCCATCTCAATGTTTGATCTTGGAATGACAGTATATGACCATGAGCTGTCCCTACTGTGGTCTTCCCAGTAGAGCCGACACTGAGGGCGGTAGCTGCTCCAGCTAGTGATCTTTCCTGAAATAGTTTAAATTTATTTTGTACCTTATAAATTTGGATAACTGGCATGGCAAAAGTACTGGTTAGGCCAGTAAAATACCACAACCAGTCTGAAGACAGAAATTAAGTGGAAGCAATTCCCCGTTTCTTCTGATCAGTGTGTATGTCAAAGGCCTAATTTTAGACCTCTTTCCCTTCTCATCCCCTTCTTATAAAGAAAAGAAGGACAAGAGGATTTGACGGACGAGGAGAGGCATAGGAAGGGGAAATATTCTCTTTCTGTGCATCCTCTTCTCCGTCGATTAAAGGTAGCCATCGCATCTGCAATTGTGATTCCAGTTTGCTTCCTTGTTTGTTTGTATGCTTGCTAGTGTGCTCTTTTGTGACCTTATTATAAATATATAAAAATGTAAATGTCTGAGTCAAATTTTTGGTAATTGTAAAAGTAAATTATTAACAAGTTTTTAAAGCAACAAATGGTCCTTTTATACCATCTAAATGAATATTAATCATCATCATGAGTCTGTCTCAGTCTACTACAATATTAATGCACAAATTTATATAGTGTACAATGTACACCATATAAATACAACCAATATTTAGTTTTGAATAAATAATAAGACTAAAAAAATTATGGTAACAACACAAAATCATTACAATGATAAAGAGAAAATAATTTACAAAAAAAAAACAATATATTACTTTGTTTTTAATTGATGTTGTATAAAATAAAGGTTCAATAGCTTTATATCTGCATATTATGTTTATAGATAACAAATAGTTCCACTATTAGTTACACATACACATTACACATACATACACAGGGAATAACTGTTCTATATGATCTGTTTTGTATACTCATACTACCTCTGTGTGCACAATTCAAAAAGCATTGTGTCTGTCATCATTGTCTTCACTATACTTCTCTACCAAGAGGTTCGGGATCTACCCTAAGTTAGGAGTGACTAGGTCACTATTTTTATAATTACAGCTATAATTTTTGTTACTACCGTTTTTTTATTTTTATATCTTTATGACAATGCCAATTTGTTAGAAACAAAAACAATAGTTACTTAAAACTTGAACTTTGTCTTAACACTTTGTTGACCGGTCATGAGTGTTTTTATGGCCAAAAGTTGCTGACCGGCCACAAATAAACTCATGATGCGCTTTTTTCGCATTGCTGTTGGCTTCTCTGTTAACAACCATACAGTGCAATTGTTAGTCAGTATAACACAAGCTGTTTCTCTCGCTTATAAGATGCGCCAAATGGTTTGTTATTAAAAATGTTTAATATTTAAAAAACGATGATGGAATGTAATGAAGAATCTTTCAATGAATTATACATGGATTCTTTATCTAATTGATTTTCAGTAAAATTGTGGGTCAACAATGTGTTAAAATAGAAGAATTATTTAAGTTTAGCAATGATAACATGGACTGATAAGTGTTTTTATATATAGCATACTATAATATACTGATTACATATACAGTAGGCATAAATTGTAATGTAAGTATTGTAATGCATGTATTGTAATTATACTTGAGCCTGAGTCAACTGTTGAGATATAGCTTGCAGAAATTCCACTTGCAGTGCTGAACAGGTCACTGACTCTTTGACCATTTTATTCTTATCATTGTTGTCATCAAATCCTCCATCTTCTGCAGACAGAGCTTCTGCTAAAGTAGGTGCTTCACTTGCTGGCAATGCATATTCAACTTCATCAAGCTACAAAAGAAAATCACCCCAAAAAAAAAATCAAAACAATGTCAATCAGGCTATTTCCTATTATTAAAAATCCATTTTATGTAAATACGGCATGATTCGCTATTGTAAAGTTTGTATCACTAAATTTTATTTACAAGTTCTATAGTTAAATAAAGATATATTTGTTCACAATATTTAAACTATTAAAATTTACATTATAAAGAAAACATTTGTTTACCTCTTCAAAGTCGATATAATGCAGACTTTCAACTGATTCTAAATCAGAATCTAGTAAAGATTGAATTGACGGTGTTTTCAACAAATCCATTGTTTTTCTCCTTTAATTTAATTACAAACACATCACGAATAATTATTTTTCTGGTATTAGAAAGATGGATTAAAAGTTACATTACAAATGAAAGATAGAGAGCCCACAAGATTTTAGGTGATAAAACATATTACAATACAGTTAATGATGTATATTACTATTTTATAATTCAATTGAGACGCTTTCGCTTCATTAATATAGTCCTACAAGAATCTCTTGGTAGCTTTTTGACATTGACAGGGGGAGGGGGATGCTCACAAGTTCTAGAGTTACCATAATTTTACAACCAAGACTATTAACTTATACCTTCGGGACTTCGGGGGCTCGAAACTAGTCGGTGACGACACCGGATATATATACGTGAGTGTTTTAGCCGTTTGTATATAAGTTAGTGATAATGTCTCACGAAAGTTTGAATAACCAAGACTATTGTTAGATATTTATTTTATTATGAATTTGCTGTATAGCGGCGCTTACTGGCTGCTATGTAGCAAATACCTATTGGTAATTCTTAATCTGAGATTGGTAGCGCTATTTCGGGGCCGGTGTCGCCGCAACCAATACCCTTTTGGACGACTGACGTTTTCTTATCTATGGTTATATGGTTATGGTTAGTGAACTACAATTACTCTTGGATGAACATTGGACATTGTTGAATTTCGTTGGTAACGGTATTAATTGCGTGCAATCATTAATTTAATTCCGGAAACATTGAAGCCGTGCATTTAAACAGTAAGTCGAAGATTTTGTAGACGTTTTAGACGTAACGAGTGCATAGTAGGATCTTTTTTGGATGCGACGCCATTTTGTGAATGGTATACATTTGCATCCGAAGTACATGACATAAGTTTTATATTTTGTACAAAAATGTCTGAAAACACGCCCAAGGAGCCCCCCTTACAGAATATGGATATGTGGATGTCTAATCCAAATATGTGGATGTACGGTATGCATCCTTCATATAATGGATATCACGGCGGAATGTATCCGCCGTTTTACAACAATCAGTATTATAATACCATGCGTCCCAACGGTGGTTTTCATAACAACGATCATCATCAAGGAAATTTTGTCCATCCTAATTTCTCGAAACCTCCGCCATCCGCACCTCTTCTTGGAATGTCACCTCTTGACACAAATCGTCCATTTTATTCTCAACCTCCGATCAGATTTAATTTAAACAATAACAGAAAATCAGCTCCTATTCCTCCTAATGAAAATCCTCTTCTTGTTAACAATAATGCAAAGAAAAAGCGTAAAAAGGCCAATAAATCGAATGATGAGACAGAAACAGATGTGTTACCTCCTCTTCCCGATCATCCTCCGCCCTTGCCCCCATGTCCACCACCAGACCTTCCACCTCCTCCTCCTCTTGAAGTACCTTTACCTCCCCCTTTAGCCACAGAAGACATTCCCGAGCCATTAGAAGAACAAATTCATGTGGGTAATAAGGAACAGGAATTGAATAAAAATGAACAACAAGAAAATTCTATGTTCCTGCCATCCTCCACAATTTGTCCAACAGCAAATGGGACATGGCCTGAAAATTTAGAAAGGTATATTAAAAGATGTTATGAAAAATGTCGAACAACTTTTGACCGTGATCAAATTGATATATGCTTAAAGGGACGTATTACTGCAGCTGCAAACAAAGATGAAATATGGACCAGAAATTGGGATGAGGAACCAATTCCAAGTGTCCATAGTGAACGTAATAATTTGTCAGTGAAGCCCGTTAAGGGCTCATTGTCTTTATATCAAAATTCAGAGAGCCTTTCAGATAGTAAGCCCAAGTCAGGTCCAGCAAGCAGAGGTTACAGTGCACACAAAAGCCCTCAGCAAAGGCGCCGGCGTCATTCCAGAAGCAGATCTAAATCTAGAAGTCCAAGGAAACATACAAGGTAGGTTACATAAATATTATGGATTTACAATAATCAACTTGTGTATTTATTAATTTATATTTTCTTTTTAGTACATCTTCAACATCCAGTGATGAATTTGAGGATAAGAAAGTTTTAAAAAATAAGAATCGGCAAAAGGTTAAAGATAGATTATCATTAGATCAGAAAAAAACAAACAAGTATAATAAAAATGGCAAGAAGAAAAATTTCAATCAATTTGCTGTTGAGCATGTACAGGTTAATGCAGAGAAACTGCAGAAGCGTGCAGAAAGATTTGCAAACTCAAATGTACCTAGTGTTGCTAGCTCTATACAAATCAACAACTGTAAATTGGATCCGAGTCCAAGGAGACCATTCATTCATGATACTGAAGGAGATTATGACCTAAATAATGTACACATCGTAGGTACATGCTCTGATATTGAAAAGTCATTTTTGAGATTAACAAAAGCTCCAGAAGCATGTGAAGTGAGACCTGTTTCTGTTTTGAGAAGTTCACTTAAAAATGTGAAAGAAAAATGGATAGAGAAACAGGATTACCGATATGCTTGTGACCAGCTGAAATCTATAAGACAGGATCTAACAGTAAGTTGTCATTTTTGTACATTTGGATAGTCAACTTTATTAAGGTTAAAGTTAAAAATCTTCAAACTCTTTTATAACTTAAATTCCAATTTGTTGTTTGCTAATTTAATTATTGTTTTGACATTATAGAATATTCTGTACTAGTTAATTAAATATATTAATTATGTAGGTTCAAGGTGTGAGAGATGGTTTTACTGTAGAAGTCTATGAAACACATGCAAGGATAGCATTGGAGAGAGGTGACCATGAGGAGTTCAATCAGTGCCAAACACAGCTGAAAATGCTGTACTCAGAGTTACCAGATTGCAGAGCCAATGCCGCTGAATTTACTGCATATAGGATATTATATTATGTATTCACAAAAAATACTCTAGGTAAATATGAAGATTGGTATTTATGTGAAGATTTCATAGATTAGTTTGTCATGTTAACAATTTGTTTTGTTTTAGATCTGACAACAATATTCCAGTTTCTTACAAAAGAGGACAGAGAAAATGAATGTATTAAACATGCCCTACTCACTAGGTGTGCTTGGGCAACTGGGAATCTTCATAAATTCTTCTTGTTGTACAAGACAGCTCCCCTGATGGCTGGCTACCTCATGGACTGGTTTGTGGAGCGGGAGAGGAAGCAATACATGAAGTACATCATAAAGTCGTATGTCAATCTTTATTTACTATTACATAACATTTTACAAGTTTTTAAATCATTAACAAATATTTACTTATCAACACATCATTTACAAAAAAAAAAAACATATTTACATGAATTCCAAAATACTTATGATTTTTATATAAATTCTAAATCACTTTTCCGATAGTTTAACAATGGGGATATAAAAAAACAAGAAATAATAATATGCATTAAAAATAATACCAATGGTATGAAGTGGTACTAAAAAAGAAAAAATGTAGGTCAATGATTAAGCAAGTATGACAGTAAGTTAGAAAGAAAAAGTGAAGATGAAATTAAAATCTTTTGGTATTATTTGACAAAAAGTTGGTCTGTCACTGTCATGTGACAATAATTTGGCAAGAAGTTTGAGTTTACTTAAACAATTAGCTCTACCACAAATTAATTTATTGACCAATTAATATGATTTTTGAAGAGTGACTGATATTGTTAACTGATATATTAGTTTTATTTAATTTTAATTTTGCAAAGTTCACTGCAGCTTTAAAAATAATAATTGGTAAGTAGTTAGTTTAAGAAGAATGTTGATGTGTTAGATGCTTTAAGGATACATCCACCAAATGCTCGCCGGCCACACTGGATTTGTTTATTAATATTATTTTGTATGTTCAGCTACAGGCAGTCAGTTCCTGTGGACTTCATTGTTCGAGAGCTGGCGTTTGAGTCTACTCCCAAGGCCTTAAAATTCTTAAACAAATTTTCGTTAATATACACTGGCAGCAATCAAACTGAACTGGATTGCAAAGCCAGCCTCCCAGCTATTGCAAGTATTTAACATTTTCTGTTTGTTAGCCCTCCTGTTATAGTAGCATGGCGCTGCGCAGTCATGTAACTGCCTCACAGTAGCGGATATCCACAGTCGGCGTGGCGACACATCTTTGCTTGTCTGTACTTGTCTTGGATGAAGCAGTAATAAACATTCAATTATCTTGCCGAAGAACAACATGAAGTACAACTCATACAATAAGAAGCTACAACAACACCATGCTATAAAAATGTGATTGGCATTGCAAGAATCAGGAGGTTTTAATTATAATGGAACAGTTTTAAGTGACTTGAAGAAAGTGTGCAGTTATATATAGCAGTATAGACTGAATGTAAATAATCAATATTTTTTGCATAATATTTTAATTTTAATTATTGTATAGTAATTATTATATTATTAAGGTTATTGTTTTTAGATCAAATGATTGTAATGAAATTAATTTGAATCAATAATAACTGTTTTTTACATAGAATTTTTATTTCTAATAAATCTGAACCTGTAACAAACCCCCCCCCCCCCCCCGTCATTTTGGATTTACTTGAGCATGGCAGTTAAACATAAGGGGGAAACTTGCAGGCAATCGAGTGCTCCTACTACAAATGAAATGCTTCATACGCTCTTAGGGTAATCGGTCAAAATACAAAGTATAAAAAAAAAGTTGTCATAAATACTGTGAAGCTCATGAGATTTGGGCAGGTTGAGATTATTACCTTCTGTAAAGTCTATATTTTGATTTTTACCCTGCTCGACAATATTGAGGTGGCGTTTTTTTCATGGCAACTTTGTGACTGCTATTTCTTTAAGTCGAGTCTCCACCAAACAAAAATTGTCAACCTTTGAGCTGTCAATTTTGATTTTGTAAACGAAAAGTCTTAAACATAAAAATCAATAATGTAAAAAATAACTTGCTCCGATTTTAAGTACCTCGGTTCACTCGTCCAATACGATGGTGGTGTTGACCGGGATGTGAAAAGCCGAATAAATGCAGGTTGGATGAAATGGCGACAGGTCACCGGTGTGACTTGTGATCCAAGAATGCCACCCAAGCTTAAGGGACAGATCTACAAGTCAATCGTAAGACCTGTCTTATTGTACGGATCTGAATGTTGGGCCACCAAGGTTTCGGATGAAAGAAGATTGCATGTAGCTGAGATGCGTATGCTAAGATGGATGTGTGGTGTGACAAGAAAAGATAAAGTTAAGAATGTGCATATCAGAGGAAGTTTGAAAGTAGCGCCAGTTATCGAGAAATTGAGGAGCAGAAGGTTAGCGTGGTTTGGACATGTTATGCGGAGGGATGATAATCATATAAATAAAAAAGTAATGAGATTGAATGTGGATGGCTATAAAGGTAGAGGAAGACCAAAGAAAGTATGGATGGATTGTGTGAAAGAGGATATGCGTAAGAAGGGGGTAAATTCAGATATGACGGCTGATAGAGATGTATGGAGGAGTAGTACATACTGTGCCGACCCTCCATAGGGATAAGGGCAGGTTGATGATGATGAATGTAAAAAATAACTTGTAAAATAATTAACGCAAGTACGACAACTCACGGCTCTGTATGCATTTGTATATAGTAATTCACCTTAAATAATTGTTATCGGCTCGATTGTATAGAACTAAAAAAAAAAAAAAAAATTCAGTCGAATTGATAACCTCCTTCTTTTTGAAGTCGGCTAAAAAGACAATTTGAATTGTCACAGGGGGAAATTTTCACATGTATTACCCCTGGGGATTTCAAGCTAAATAGAATGTCTAATCCGAGTAGTCTTATGTAAAACCAGTCTGCGTCTATGTTTTTCTATCTAATTTTGATTAAAAATTGACCTACTTAGCATTTTTTTAAATAGCTTATTTTGGCACTTTTTAACAGCTCTTTTAGCACATTTTGAAGTAGCCCAGGTGGCAACACTGGTCACTGAATTAGTAGGTAGGCCTATTATCTATGTGTCATAGTGTCATTTTATATTTTTGTCTCTTATATTGATGTTTTTTATTTAACAAAACAATGTAATTTTAAATATACCAACAAGGTATACAAATATTCCTTTTGCGTTTGAGACTCTAATCTTAATTCAGGGTCTAAACATGGATAAATTAACTGTTATATCAGGAACTTTGTTCATGGCAGCAGATGTTTTTGCAATCGTAAGTCTGGCTATGCCAGATTGGATAATTACTGATGTAGGAGGTAAGATTATTAAATACAACGTTATTAAGACGCAAAGAAAGAATAAATACATTTTTTTTTAGGTGATACGCGTCTTGGCTTAATGTGGTCTTGTATGACCCTCTACAACAGACCCCAAGTATGTTTCACACCTGACCTTCAACCGGAATGGCTTCTAGCGCTAATATGTATCCTCATTGGATGTGTTTGTATAACAAGCACTGTTATCCTTTTAGCGTCAAGTCATTTTGATCGTAATGTTATTCCATATGCAAGATGGGTTGGATTTGCTGCCAGTAAGTTTCTTTTAGTATCTATTTTAATTTTGTAATAAGTTAACTTCGATAAATGCGAAGTACTTCACTTCAAGTACGTACTTCAAATATGACTGAATACTAAATATGGGCCTAAGTTAGATGCTAATGTTTCAATGGGAAATTGACTAAACAAGTTTTTTAATGTTTCAGTGGTGGCATTTTGCCTTGCTGCAGTTATTTTCCCCATGGGCTTCCATGTGGATGAAATTGGTGGGCAGCCATATCAACTTCCTAATAGTCACCAAGTTGGTATATCATACATATTGTTTGTGCTGTCTTTATGGATAACTGTAATATCAGAGTTGTTTGCAGGGAAAGTATGTTTACCTCATTTTTAAGTAATAACAAGATATATTAAGTTTTCCTTTGGTGAATTTACAATTATTACAGCGAACACACATAAATGCAAATATGCCATTTATCCATGTATAGATTTTAGAATCTCATTTAAAATAAGTGATTATAAATAAGTCAAGTTTGTTATTGATATGTTAGTGGTAAAAAAAAATTATATAATAAATAATTTAAACATTTATAAGGCATTTTCATTTAAAAATATTTTATACAAATATTTCTATTAATAATATTAGAATTTTTTTACAAAACATTTTTTAAATTAATTTTCAAAACAAATATATTAAATATTCCATCACATTTTTCTATGGAATAAAACCCATAAGCCTATCCGTTGGTCTGACCAAGACCAGACAATATTGGGGCTCAACATTCCGACCGCCATGAGACATGCCGTGGACAGAGCGGTGTGGAAGCAGCTCGTCGACACATCAGTGAAGGCACATCAAGATGAGCATGAAGAAGAAGAAGAAAACCCATAATGTCATTCCTACCAATCATTTTGAAAAACAGAGATGTTATCATATGTGTATCGAAGCAATAGAAACCCGCAGTCGACATTGGGCACAGTTGTTTCTAAAAGAAGTTTTAGTTAAAAAATAGAATTAAATTATGCATCTGCAACAGGCAGCTGCCTCTTTAAAAGTAGGTAGTTAAAATAATTACACAATTTCGTCACAATTCCTCTTTATTGCAATGCTTTGTTATTAACAATAGAAACATATATAGGTACAATATTTCATAGTCCATTATGCACGCCAGTTCGTCGTTAACCACTGAATAAACTATGTGTAGTTTACTTATATTTTTTACTTTTACTCATTTTGAGCTTATTTTTATATTTTTTGATGCTTTAATAAATGAATAATATCTAAGTTTTATATAACTTTTCGATAATATTTTATCTGTTTAACAACCATTAAATATTTTTTCCATAAAGAGAGCTATGTGGAATGCATCAGTAACTTTATGCGCGTTGTATGTCAGCTATGTTCAGAGTTATGCGGGCGCCGAGCTGTTGGCGGTGTTGCTCGTCGTGTTGGAGGCGTTGTCGTCGGGTTCATTGATCTGTAGCCATGGCATTCGCTTTTGCAGTTCTTGCCTGAAATATAAATAATAAACATTACATTGCCAATGTACCAAATGAAACCAAAATCCCTGAACACAACATATCGTCATTCCTGTCATAATGTTTGACAAAACAGAGATAACAATTTGTTTTAAACGAACATTTTGGTCTCTGGAGAAACCCACGGTTAATCTGTATTAGATTTTATTTACCTGTATTTCGGATGGCTAATGGCATACACCCAAGGGTCGATACAGGCGACACCCTTACATGCAAGGGCGGGTATCATTGTTACCTAGAAAAACATCATTTTCTTGAAAAATATAGCTTTGTAAAATTGTTTAACCCAAAAAGCAGAAATAGTTGTTCATGAATTTCTGTTATTGATTTCGCTTTATAGCAATATAGTGTAACAAATATTTAACATAATTAATAATTCTAGTTAGTTGACCGTGAGCGTTATAAATTAGTTTATTACCCCCGGTGTCAACAGATTCTGGTCTCCGAACGCTCCAATGAGCGACATGACGCCGTAAGGAGTCCACGAGGCGACGTACAGGAAGCAGACGGTGAGCGCTGCCTTCGCGATGCGGATCTCTGCAGACTCCGCGGCCGCGTTCTGATTCGACCTCAGGGAATCCACGTTCATTTTCTTCGCTTGTTCTCTGTTTTGCGTAACATTTACATCTGTTTTACTTACTCGCAACTCTAGTAATATTTATTATTTGCTGCTAGATATTGTTAAATTAAATGTGAGTTGCGATTGCCGAAACAATGGAAAAATTACTTTATATGAGCTAATCATGTTTAGTAAAAAGGATTTAGATCAATAAAAGCATCTAAACAACTGATAATAAATATTGATATGTCGTTATTTAGTTAGAATCTTAATTGTACTTTATGATTTGAATGATGATGAGAATTTTTACCTTAAGGCGGCTTCGTGAGCAAACACTTGTTTAACAATACCACTGTAGAAGTACAAGATGGCCATCATGGGGAATATGTAGACGCAGACGAACATGCTCGCCACGAAAAGCTTGTTGTCGAATGTCGTGGTGAGGTAATCGAACGTACAAGATGTCAGGAAACCCTCTGAAATGTATTGTAGCATAGTAACCTTATTAGTATCTTAATAATTCGTAAACCATAAGTTATTTTTAACATACTCTAATTTACTTCAGAAAATGATTAATTTAAAAAAAAATTAACTAAGCACGAGGTGTGCTAGTATACTGCGTCAAATGCACACCCAAAATGTTTTGGCTTTGAATTTGGGTCACATGCGTGAGTGTTATGAAAGAATTCAATTTAATATTGGCAAAATAAAACTGTGATTCATACTAAATAAATGAATATAAAATCACCTGGTACGTATCGGCCCCAAATTTGTAGCTGCGGCAGGATGGCCCAGGGCGCCGTGTACAGCCACACGCACACCATCATCAGCAGCACCTTGCCGCGTGACAGCCGCCCGTCCAGCGGCCGCGTGATCGTTGAGTGTCTGCAAATAACAATACATAAGCTTACATAACTGCTGCAAATTTTAAACCGCTTATTATAAGGACATTAAGTCTTAGGACACGATCTCTTAGGAAATTAACTAATTACTTATAAATAGAAGTAATATTTCAGATCATAAAATGTAATGATAATGATTTTAAATATTACAGAACTATAGGTTTCTAAGACCACCATTACGAGGACTATTGAAGTTCATAACGCAGCGGTCACGAAATTACGTTAAATTCTTGTTCTTGGTAAACTATGTGATTTAAGTTCGTGATTTGACACTGAACCGTTATCTTCGTATAATAATTACGCTAAAGAAGTATACTGAAAAAAATGTTGGTTTTGGATCTAAGCAACACAAGAGGCCGTCTTACCTGTCGTAAGCTATGCAAGCGTTGGTCAGTCCCGCTGCGGTCCCGCTCACTGAGCCCATGAAGGCGAATATCTGACATCCAATAACGCCGGATGCGAAGCCACGCTTTATGCTGTTGTAGATGAATATTGGCGCTTTCAGCATCATCAAAAAGTCCAATACAGCCAGCTGCACGACGAGAAGATTGCTAGGAGTTCGAAGTGATTTTGATCTGAAAACAGACAAAAAAAAATTGTTTTAGGCATTCTGTAAACATCGCGTATTACAAAGATCGTTTTGTTTATAGTTTTTGTGAATATCCAGCCTAGCTTTTTTTTACCCCGTTTTTAGGGACTTTGTGTCGCAATTTTTATACTTTTTCAATTTACTTTTGTGATTATTGGATACAAACGCGGAGAATATGAAAATGACGAGTCCATTTCCGATGAGAGCGGCGGCGGTGAAGAAGACGTAGACGAGCGCGAGCATGGTGTGTGCGCTGGCAGGCGGCGCGGGGTACGACAGCCAGTGCTCCGGGATGGCCGCCAGGTCCTCGCCCGTCAGACCCGCGCCCAGCAACTCTACTCCCTCCGACCTGAAAACAGACGTTTATACTAAGGGGCAAGGAACTACATTTTTACCGACTCAATTGTCATTGTGTAGTGCACTACTTGTGATGACACAATAATCGAAATCGTGAAAAGAAATCGTGGTAATATACACTTTTCTAGTTCCAACTTTATACAACTGGAGTAGCAAGTGAAATTACCACGTTGATGCATTTGTAAAATAAACTTAAGAAAATTAACACATTTTTAAAAAAATACTTACCTATATGGTGCAAAGTAAGCGCCATAATTGTAGTTATTTTCAGTGTGGTTGTCCATGACGGCAGCCGGGATCATCTTGTGAGCAGCCCTCGGTAGTGCGTTCGGCTTCACCAACTGACTGACTGCTGACTCTGACTACACGATCCCATGTTTTATATCACCCACCAGCTAATGAAATTGAACGGATTATCCACGTAGATACCTGATAGGATTAGTAAAGATTTCCACGATTCAATGACATATGCACATAGATTTGTAGTGACGAATGTGCTGTTTATATCCATTAGCGGGATCAAGGGTGTTGTAAGCGGAGCGCGCTCCGCAACGAAACCTTACAATTGGTGAGCTTTTTTGGTTGTTGTTAAATGTTCCACACCCCGTAGTTAGTTAGTATAAATCTAATCTTATTAAAGTAAGATGAATTAAAAAAAATACAGTAAGAACTGAGAATATCAAGAGATATTTAAAATTTTATATCATGATGAATGTAGTATAGAAACATTTAAAACAGGCGAAGAATATTGAGTGAGTACATTTATGAGTACAATACGTATAGATTAATATACGTAACAAGAACACTATTGGTTTAAAGTGCTTAGTTGATCCGTAATCATGCTAACAAGATTGATCTAATCGCGTTCTCATTACACCTTATATATAAAGGTATATAAGTAAATACATGTAGGCAAACGGGGTGATTTATTACCATCTTTACAAATTACATTCACATTATGTATGTGAGCTAAGTAAATTTTTAAATAATATATCAAATTTTACTTTTGCAAAAAGTACTTTTGTTTCTCTGGGACATAGCATAAGATGACACCAGGTGATATGAAGTTCTACTTTTTCCAGCATTTTTATTATTTTGCATGTTAATTTACGACGAAAAGTCCAGTTTAATTAACGTAAGTTTTTGAAATAGTCCATAGAAACGAAATATTTCAACAAATATTATTTCCTTGAACATATTTTCTTCTTTTAAATGTGAAATTATTATGGTTTATTTCCTTTCCATAAAATTATAACCATTTAAAACTATTATTACCATATTAATTAATGAATAAGGTAATAGAATAAAAAATATTATCATCAACAACTTTAATAGACATCACAACAACCATTTGGATCAATTATGTGCTTACCTTACCTTACGATTATTTTACACAGAAATATCTAAGTACCTATGTTGTAATTTTCTCCGCCATATAAAAACTGTTTTATTGTATAAAAATTTAATAAAATGCTTTGAAAACAATTCTTCACATGAGAGAGATTTAAAAACATTTAGGTTCTTGAAAGTTCTGTACACTATTTAAATGATAATATTTTATACAAAACTGAGTATAATATTTTTACTTAGTTGCTAAAGTTGCTCACCAAAAGAAATAGTAAACTAAATAAAAAATATATAATCTGTATTTTTCTACCGACAGTCGTAAAATTAGTTGCAATATTTATCAAACTGTGTGCTAGAGTGTCAAAATATAGACGTAACGACAAACCGTGGGTTTCTAAGTCCAAAATCTCCGTTTAGAACATATTGTTATCTCTTTTTTGTCAACGATAATGACAAGGATGAAAATATGTTTTACAGAGATTTTGGACTCAAAAACCCACGGTTAAACAAACATTTCCTTAGAATTAATCTGTTGGCTTTTTACAATCATCAGGAAAAATATCGTGAACCTAAAGTGTAAAAGGAAATGTAATTTCCTTAGAGCCGTTAACAGTACAGAGTATGGAAACGAAAGGAAGATTGTTTTATTGTTATACAATGCCATTTACACAATACTACTCGTATATGTACAAATATTTGGCAATTCGTACGTAGTGAAACAAAGATATTTGAAGATCAAAATCATCAACACGTCTGGAAGTTGTAATCTAATAAATTGTATTTGCAATAGAGAATTCTTCTATTTAAATTATTATTAAAAACACTACGTTTTACATAATGTACATGCTACATTATTACAGAGTGCCAATAACCAATTATGTGACCTATATTACCTTGCATTGCTTCTACAGTACAACGACATCGATGGCACTTTAAACAAACAATTAGACATAATTATCACATTTTACACACATTAATTTTTAGGGTTTTCTAAGTAAACGTTATTAAAGAGGCCACCGCGAATTTTTGAGATGCATGTACAGTTTATATAGTTTATTTAAAAGTACTTAAAATCCTATTAAAATGAACGATAGTTAATGGACAAAACTCTGAGTTTTAGTAAACATGAATACTTCACAAATTTATAAAAAAATTCTACAGCTAAATCTACTCTTGAAACTGTATTTATATCGACTAATTACGATATACATTTTCAGCAATGTTACATATTAAGTCTTCATTGTTTTAATTACTTTATAATTATGCGGTTAGTTTTTCTTTTACAAAATTCGCTTTTATCAGTCTTTTATTTTTTAACAAAGGGGTTCTAAAAAATTTCTTACATATCCACAGCGAGGAATAAATAGATTAGATGTAAATTGACTTACATTAGTACAATATTATGTTAATCAGGTAGATAAGACGTATAAATAATTGTGGGTAGTAGAGCAAGTAATGACGGCAGCCTCTAAGGAGATACGTAGACACTATCACACATTTAACTTTATAAACATTTCTTAAAACCCAATACATTAATATTTACAAAAATATCCAGTTAATATAAGAATGTTAAAATAGGTAAACATTTCGTAGTACGTTAAAGGCAGCGTGGTCATCAAAATTGAGAAGATACAAATATTTCGTTCGGAGTAAATCGTATTTGCAAATATCAAACATGTAAGTGTATGATTTTTGTTTATGTGTCGGATGTTATATTTTGATCTTGTTGTTTTACAGGTAACGTATCTTCAGTTTCGTCGATTTGTATACAAGTTTGGGCGGACGGCAATGGGAACATTTGTACAGAGTCCAATGGCGTCGCGGGAGGCAGGGGTGTGCTGACGCATGGCGGGGGCGCACTGGAGGACCGCATCTCTCGATCCACTGATAAGTGCACCATTTCAACTGCGTCAGGAATTTCATCTTCTGCTATTCTGTGTACGTGAATATTTTAAATTCAATAGGATTACATTAGTTAAATATAAAAAAAGAATTAATCTCAGTAGACATCTACGTTTACGTTTAAGTTTACTATACGAAGTACGTGGGTATAAATACGAATGTTTAGATGGATGGATGTTTGAAAGTATCTCCGGAACTGCTCAACGGATCTTGATGAAATTTGACACAGATTTAGAACATAGTTTGGAAGAACACATAGGCTACTTATTAAGTTTTATTTTAATTCCGCGCGAAAGGAATCGCGACTGACAGCTATTATTTTATAAGGGATATAATAATACCTTGGGGTCGATTCTTCTATACAATTAACATTGCTGATATTTTCACGAGATAACGCTGAAACAAAAATTAAATAATCTTATTTACATTAATTGCCACACTTAGAGACATCAAGTGGTCATCAAAGGAGTCTTAGATTTTGATCAAGAAGGCAATCTACAAGATTTTTCCGTTTAAATAATCCGTTTAAATTATTAAACAACATTATCATTAACTAATATATTAACGGCAAAACATTCGCGTATTGATGAAAGGCCCCCGATGGGCGCGAAACTAGTCGGTGCCGAATACGTGAGTGCTTAGCAATTTATATATTAGTTTACGATTGAATGATTCTGATCAATTAAGTAGTATAGATAGAGAAGTAATGTAGGTTTGCTCACGAAACAACGTGTCTTCCCGTAGGCGCTGCTGGCGGGCGAGAGGGCGGCGGCGTGTGTTGTCACAGACGCGTAGCGTGACGCCTGCGCATGCACCGCTGCCATGCAAGTCCAGCGCCAGCGACGATTGCGACCCGCACTCAGACTCCGCCGCGCTTGCACTGCTCAACACAATCACGTTTAAACTAAATAATGTATACCGCAAGATTCATAGCAATGTTCGAAAAGATGATGATATATGCAGTGTCTGGTAAGGTAGTTTTCTATTTGCATTTTTTCGACATGTTTAGTACAAGTCGAAAAAGTTAATATTTTCTATAAACGTGTCCTATAAGTCACTAACAGTGAATCAAATAGTGTATATTCGCACTAGTTCTCAGAACGTTAGGAAGCAAAAAGTAGTTTACGTACGAAAGCTATAAAGCTTTCATAATAATAAAAACAGTAAATGTCAAAAAGTTTAATTACGAGCATTTCGTAGCTCAAATAACTCCAACGAAGTTTAGGATTTGCCCTGTTTGCGTTCTTTTAAAAATAAGTTAAACTACTAGGTTAAATTCTATAGTAGTTTATTAAATTATGAAACAAAAAAAGTTTTAAAGCGCAGTGTGTTGCTTGTTGAATTACACGGTGAAGTGAACGCCAAGCGCACGCTCTCTCTGCAAGCCAAAGTAAGTGGCTCAAATATCCACGGCATAGATGCTTATAATGCTTTTTAAAATGAGAATTACTAGTACTTACCAAGTATCGACATTTGCTGAAGGAGTATATAATACTTCATATACTTTTAATGAATACATTAAAAACTAAAGGAGGGTTAGCTATTAGCCTGTAATTCTGCTGTTTCAGTAGGTGAAATTACTCATCAGTGTCATGTTGTTATGTCATAATTGCAGGATATATAAGACTAACAAAAGTTGCGTAAATAAAATGCAATTTAAACTTTTTAGCATTAGTACCTGACGGCAGATTGCGGCGGTTCGTCTACAGAAAGCGCGTAGCGGCGTAGCGGGCGGCGTAGCGCACTCACCGGCAGTAGCGGGCGCGCGCCTCCACCTCGCAAGTCCGGCGCCGACCCGAAGCGCGCTCGCTCGCGCGCCTTCTCGCCCCCTCTGCGTCACACACTCACTCTGACATTTCCTTCCATCGGGACCCACAGTCTATGTTCTTGTTGCAACTGAATAGCCAATGTTAGCGACGGAATCAGGCTTATGTTGGTCTATGCATGTCGACTACGATTTAATTAAGCCATGAATTAAGCGTTATTAACTTGTTAAATGGTAAATCATACAACTCATAACATGTTCGACTCCTAATTCTGCTACATTATAAATTTGTCAGTATTGGCAAATAAGCGGCTTTTATAGTAGAATTATGAGCCTTATTCTATGTTATAATGTTATTCGATGATGAATCTAAGGCAAAATTTATATGAAGTTTGTGTGTCATGTAGTACCTGGAGCAGAGATGTGCAGGCCGCTTTCTGTGTATGGGTGGTAGTGGCACAGCGTGTGGCAGTGGTAGTGGCAGTGGCAGCGCGTGTGGCAGGCGGTATACACCTAGTTGGTCGAGGCGGGCGGGCGCGCCAGCCGCGCAGGGCGGGCCGCGCCGGGGTAGCGGTCGGGGCAGGGTCTGCGGCCGAGCCGGCGTCACCTTGGCCGCGCTATCCCGCGCCTCGAATGTCATCACACAAGCTGCCACCACTATGAAACCTGATCAATCAATTATTGAAATATTTATTATAATATTCTAGCATTATTAAACAAAATTATCATATTATATTATACGAGAAATATAATTACAATTGAATATTTCTTAAGAGATATTTAATATCGATTTTAATTATTAATTAATCGTGTATTGAATGTGATAATTATATATTTTATTACTTTAGTACATATACAACACCTCCAAATCCCATGACAATAGGCCCTGCATATGAAAGGTTGTTAAGATGAAACCCTCTGGCCTCATCTTTGACCGACACTGTTGCGTTGCCGCGTATTTCTTGTGCCACGGACAATGTGTCTGCGTAGTAACCTGAAACATTTACAAAATAATTATAATAGTTAAATCTAAGTTTGTTTAATACAATCTTTTATCATCATACCCCAACTAGGCAATTTGAGTTACTTTAAATAAAAACAAAATTGCTTATTCTTTACTGATATATTTTATTTAAAACAGAAGCTTCTGTGCTGATAGAATAACGTTATAGTACATTTTGTTCGACTTTTGCATTAAAATAGTAAAATGACATTCAGTGACAATGTAAGTTAGTTTGTAACATGCACGAGGCGGCATTAGCGCGGCCCGGAAGCGACGGCCGGAAGTTTCAGCGAGCGCTGGGAGCTCCGGCATCGCTCCGGCGCTCCAGCCTCACTTCCGGCACGATTTAATTACAATTGGAAATAATTACTTATATTTGTAACTAGTAAAATAACTATTTAAGTAGGTTAAAAAAAGTAATAAAATTGTTTAAGTAGTTTTTTTTTTGTAAGGCACTTGTTTTCTCTTTATATGTAAGCAAAATTAAACATTATGCTTGTTTTTAAGTCCAAAGCTTCCTTATAGTTTCAATACAACGCTTGTGTCAGTGAATTATCTAGGTAGTTTACATTTTTTCATTTATTTACCTCTCGCAAAGCTCTTCTACTCGAGCAAAGCTGTAGCGAGTTGCTAGTCATATATAAATTAAACGTATTAAATGTTAGGTGAATATCGATGTAAGGTAACACAAGTCTACTCGATGTAAGAGTACTTCGCGTGTGCCCATCACGAGAGCCGCCGTATTAAGTCCATCCGGGAGCGCGTGTGCAACTCAAATACACATTTTAATTAAAATAATTAATGAACATCTCATCATATTATTGAAGCAAATTTTTACACTAGCTTTTAATTTTTTTATTCTTATTTATTTTAGAGACCATCTATTAGAGGGCAAAAAGATTTTTTTACAAATTTCTACCTTACGGAAATTGTAAACAAAACTAAGAGAGCTTTCTTAGTTAGTTTAAATATAAAATTTGACATATTTTTTCATACGTAGGAATTGTTAGCATTATCGCATATAAGTTAACATATGTAGGACATATTGAATTATGTCGACATGTATCGGTGTTATTAGTACATGTTTCCAGGTTAATTAATTTTGATAAGATTACGATGAAATGATTAACTTGCACCTCAATTTCCGATAATAAGTTTACTTGTTGACGCTGCGTCAAAACTGAATTTGTAAAAGATAAATAGGATTCCGTTAATGTTATAATTAAAAAATGCAAGTGCCTTATGTTTTGCGTAATTATCCATGTATGACCGTTACGCCGTAACTTCCTATAAATAAGCAGTTTCACCGATTTTGAAGTGTGAGAAATCTGTTTCGTAGTATTGCCAGAAAACAGTTTTTTTAAATCTGTACTTTTCTAGCTACTTCTAATAGGTCGAGGTCATTAAGGCGCATAATCTTATTTGAAGCTTATAGTAAAATCTTATCCCACTTGTATGCAAGACTTCTTCAAAAGCAATCTATTAGTGCCCGTCTCTTCCAAACAAGAATAAAACAACAAACTATCGACACTGTACCAAATCGCAAAGGGAGAGCTTTGATCAAGAAATTGAATTACGCATTCTACCTATGACCGCCATGGCGGAGCCGAGTAGCATAAGCAGCAGTCCAGCGGAGAGCGCGCGGCACGCGTGCCACAGGCACTGCGAGCTCATCTTGCCGCGAACCACCTGCGAATATATGACCAACTGATGTCACTTACCGTAGAATTATACTTCATCAATTCATTGATTCTTCGTGTCAAAACAAAGACTACAACATGTATGAAGACAAGATTCAAGATATTTTCCAATATTTTCCTATGGTGTTTTTTGTTGTCCTATATTATAAATATTTATGTCCTAATACCACCCATGTTAGTGTTCGAGTTACGAAAATTTTCTCCTCCATTTCATTTTTATTATTTTTAGAAGAAAAATGAAACTAAATCTGTGCGTTGGATAAATATGATATGTATAAAGAGGTGTTTAAACTTTTGTCAAATTTCACAAATTGGAGAGAACTATAAAAGTGTTCTTGAATGGGGACGCAGTTTGTTGTCAGGTGATGAAGTGTCATAACACTCGCCGGCAAAGCGTGTAAACAAGTCACAGTATTAGATATCTTTTTACATAATTTGATAATTACATACTTTCCAAGTATTATATTGATAAATTGTCTACGTACTCAATACTTATCTCACTATGTTCGTAGTTGCTAAGTTATAAAAAAAGTATATGTAAGTTCGCGGTACGAAGAGCCTCACACTTGATCCAAGTGATCTAACGTTCGCAGGAGAGGGGAGAGTACATAAATACCGATTAAATTTCCATTCATCCGTCACTTACGCGGATGATAATAGTTTTAATGTATTCATCGAAGCGAGTTGCGTGCGCAACAAGTTTGAGTCACTCGGCCAACTGTTGAGTGAGCTTTCAACGGTCACTTAAAACATTTTCTATTTTTTTGTTTAAACTATGTATTAATTGATTGCTATCACAGACATGGCCTAGGAAATGCACTGGAAAAGTTGAATGTTGTGGTATTGAGTAAGGGATGTTTACTACAGTGTGGGATGGTTTTGGATGAGTACCTGGACGTTCCAGGTGGCCCCAGAGGCGGGGTGGGCGCGCCGCAAGGGCCCGGTGACACTCCGCGCACGCCTCATTCCGACTGCGGTGCCAGCCGGCGGCTCCATGCTGCGCGCGCACGCAGCCTCTCCGCTCCTGGCGTCCCGATTTATCTCTCCAAATGCAATTCATACTTAGCGCGAGCGAATAAGACACATCTTTCATTGTGGCCATCTCGCCGGTGCCTCGCCGTATGTAGGCGACGACTCGTCTTCCAGACGTCGACGTTCCGCGGTATTGGAACGACTCGATTACGTTGGAATTACGAACCGTAAACAGAATTGGGATGCAGCGCTTAAATGAAACAGAACGATCCTTATTCGTATTAGCGTCCGGTCGCTTTTTGCTGCGGGACTCCGTCAGGGAGCGGTGACTTCGATGTCACGAGCATTCTCCTTTGTCACGGATGTACGAACGTATTTGAATCGCGTGCGGAATTGTTTAAGTGAGTAATTTCATTGAAGAGGATTTACTCATATTTGAGAGATCTGGACTTAAATCGAATGTTGGTATTTCAGTTATTGACCTAAAAATGTTTTAATATTTATATACGATATAGTAATAATAATAAAAAGGTACTAAAAAGTATTATTATCAGTCTACAGGTGACATTCTATGAGTCAAATTCCTGAAGCTATTAAATCGGATTAAATTAAGGGATTCAACATACTACAACGCATATCTAAACGACTAAAAATATAAATTTAATGCAACAGTTTTGTTTTTATTCAGAAGGTTGTTTTTTAGATTATGTGTAAAATAGTGTTTTGTTAAAATATTACCTAATTTTACATGTCTAAACTATACCATTAACGGATAGTAGTCCCTAGTCATAACTCATAACCTAACAGTCCATTGCAAAATGTTACATTATATTATATCTGCAATACATACGTAAGTCATTTTCAACTAACATTTAGAACATCCTATGAAAAAATACACATTCAAGGCATAAGGAAATAATCTGTGATAATTTGAAAGTTATTTCAAGTAGCATTTATTCAAGCTCGTGCAAAAATCTGAATATTGTAAGATTATGCTCGTTAGTGCAATTCGGAAGGCGGTTCCTTGCCAAAAATGGCCAAACAAATATTAACATAAAATACGTTATGAGACTTGTGCGTTGTAGTATGGTGTATTGAGTATTATATTATTTGGTCCGGGGATCTTCAATTTGGCACAGTTGCCTTGTTGTTGCGCAGTTGCCTTGTCTCCGGAATAATGGCTAAATTTCAACACTCCCATAATATTTCATAAAATGATTTATATCCACTACTATTGAAGCATTTCGGATTTATTACAAGATTGTTGTCATGCTTTCTAATTTTACTTTTCTTATTATGAATTGGAAATAAGATGGACTTTTTATATTTCATTAATATTCAATACCAATTAGGCTAATTTTTCACAATTATTAGTCTAAATTTACGAGTAAAAATCTTATGTATTTTTACTAATAAAAGCAAGGCACTTATCTCTATGGTCCAATTGACCTATTCGTTCTGTTGAGAAGTTTTAAATTTAATAGTAGTTGTTTAGTAAATAGTTTCATATTTAGTTTTTTAATTTGCATTTGAAAAAAATGCCAATGTGTTTGTTTATTATGAGTGCAAACGCTTTTCAGGTATTTCTAGTGTACGGAATATTTTCGCAGCTAACTTTCAGGAGTTTGTTTTAGGCGGAGAAAAAATGCTTTAAACGAGATATTTTTTACAAATACCGTGTCCATATTTGCGCTGTCCGTATTGTTACTACTATATTTAGGTCGCAAAGTAATCTACAATAATGTTTAGAATATGTAGTTGAGCTTTATGTTTTTATTATGCATTGTATAACTCTAATGAGGCGGACACACTTTTAATTTTTTCGAATCATAGTAATAATTGTATGGTTATTTAAATTAAAACTACGGTATATTTTTATTCGTAACGTTGGCCCCATTTTTTAATTGATGACTTTTAGGTTGCTTTAAATTGAAATCGTGGATCGTTTCCTCTCATTCCATGCATACGTCTACAGCTATGGGGATAAACATCCTATCCAGTACGTACAAATTTATCTTTACCATGATTTACTTCTTGCTTCGTCAGATTAAAGAAAAAATACAGTGACAAATCTTTTTGGCTTACTTATATTACACAATAATTTTAAGGTGTAGACAGCAAAGTTTCTATTTTCACGGTAGGACGGATACGTTGCTGCTGGCCGGAAAAGTGAATAATTCGATTGAGATTAAATTCAAGCAAGTCCGCGTAGAGCTTAGGGCGTAGAGCGTAGAGCTTGCAATCTCTGCGCTACGTCTGCGGTGTAGCGAGGCTCCACCACGGTCGCAGCCGCGCCGCTGGGACACGACACGACCTCAAATGCGTCCGCAAATCTTTTACGGTATGATAGTGATACCGTAATATGATTCTTTAATTTCTATTTTATTCTATCTTCCGTTTTTGGTATTTACTGAATTTTTAATTTTCAGGAAAGTAATTTATATCTTACAATATTATTTTCGACTTGCAGTAAGTTTACTTAGTACGAAAAAGCAGAGGTGCTTGGTATAAGCCAATATTGGGTTCAAATTTATTATAAGTTGGTGAGTCGTGTCATGTTTTTTTATTTCTAAACGAGAGATAATTCTCTTATAATTCATCATCCTCTAAGCATGTAATAACTTAAATTAACCACTTGAATTTACTATTACAACGAGAAAATAGACGAACTTTAAGACTTTTTCCCACATCATTGTTAATTTTATGTTTTTCCTAAGAAAACGAGAATGTCCTTTTCGAACGTTAGACACTATGCAATTTTGTACGTAGATAAATTAAAAAAGAGAAAAACCTGGCCTAAAACGCTCTACAGTTACATAAAATGCTTAGATGAACATGTTTTGTGAGAAAAACCATAACGTGATTACATTCAAAGGAAGTTGTACGCTTCGGGGACAGATATTTCACTCGAGAGAAATGTGTATTTATTGGCTCCAACAACCTAACGTCAGTTACTTGTTCCCGATTCTATTTACTCCGCTTCTCTACTTTTTGCTCCGATCAAATACGGATAACTTGTTTCAGGTTTCTGTCATATATTTATATGATCTTTCATGAGTATCAGACATTTCTCGATATTTAATGCGTCCAAATATTAACTACTGGGCTACTGTGAACGTTAAAAGTCATATATACTCATAGTAACTCTCATAGGCTAGATTTCTCTAATTTATATTAGTTTTTATTGTGCTGCTAGTAAATCTGTGACTACCCAAAACAATTTTACAAGATAACTTCTGTAAATGGTCAGTGGCGTAATGTTTGCAGTAGTCACTACAGAATTAAATTGGTAAACTCATTAGAGGACAGCTAGATATTGAATTGCCATTAGATTGCATTGCATTATTATTGGAATGCCGCAGCTGTACCTGCGGACTAAATTGATGGTTGACGATTGTGCATTTGAGAGATTTGTCCGGCGTGCGGGTGGCGGGATACCGGGCGGAGATATGGGGTGGCGTGGAGATGGTGCGGGAGGGGCGCGCGCGGGGGCGGCACGTGGCCGGGGCTCGGCGCGGCTGCGCGGGCTGGCGCGCCGGGCTCCAGCCGGGCTCGCGGCATTCCCCGCCGACCCCGCCATGCGCGCCGCCGCGCCGGGCGCGCTCGCCGCGCCACCCGCGCGCACCGCCCGCTCACCGCGCTAGCCGTGCTCATGGAGCCGCCCTGGGAGCTCGAGCTGGAGCTGCGGCGGCACATCGAGAGCTGCGCGTGCACCTGCGACCACATGGGCTACGGCAACTACATGGACTACCGCGCGCCCGCGGCGCACGCCTGCTTGTGCCGCGCGCTCACCTCGCCGCACGCCCACGTACGTGTCGCGCCGCGGCTGCCGGCCACCGGCCACCGACCCGCATGCCGGTCCGCTAGGGACCCTTCCACGCTCATCCGTCCTAGTGCTCGATGTCACCTGCATTGTATGCCGTAGATGTGCTGTGTGGACCGCGGACCGCGGTGTGTATGTGTCGGGTTCGAATACAGCTTACAGTTTCATACTTCCATTACTTATTATTTTTTGTAAACTTCAATATACATACATTTTGTTTTGTCTTTTTGCATTTCATTTTATACCACTATTTTTCTTACCCATTATTTACATGTTAATCGTTGTTTTTGATTCAGTAACCCTTGAACCACTACAACTACAGTAAAGCATTTGTTTCCCAACTATCTGTTGTCGCCTAGCAATTACAATTATTAATTTACAATTCTTTATTTCATTAACGCTTTTTTGAACTAAAGTACAAGATCGCAAAATTTCAGCTTAAATACTTAGAAATATGGCAGGTCTGCCTGTCTGTTAAGTACTCAATAACTTTTACTTTAAAGAGAAAGTTGGCCTTTTAATGTGCACCTTTAATTCCACTCAAGTCACTGGCAGGTTGAGCGTTTTAAGCCAAAGATTTGATCTAATAGATTCGTATAAAATAATACTTACCTTCAACCCAAGGCAATATCATCGTCGAAAAATGTCTATTGTATCAAGTTTATATGCATTGTGACATTGATTATGAATGGATTTCTTAAAAATGGAGATATTTTCGCTAATATGTAACTGTAACAAGCTATAAAGTAAATGTCTTAACGATAGCTTTAACGGCACAAACTGCTATAAAATGTTTTCTTGTCGTCTAATTTGCATGAATTTGTAATAAACCTCTTGGATTACACGCAGACAAACATATTTTACATTCATCTTACATTTCCTGTTGATGACACATATACATACATTTTTTCTCTATTATTTTAATTTTAATGCCTGCAATTATTCCCCTTTATTCCTTGGAACTAAAACAACTATGTATCTCATATCACCATATTTATTATTACTTATATGTTTAAATATCTTTTGCTACCCGTCATGCTTTTTTCTTACAAAGTTAAGTTACACTACACTAAGATAATTAAATCTTATTAATGTTAATATTATAAATGCGAAAGCTTAAATGGATGGATGGATGTTTCTTACAAGATATCTCCGGAACGGATCTTGATTAAATTTGGCATAGATGTAGAACACATAGTCATACATAGTATGAAGGAACACATTCGTTGTTTTTTTTTATTTTCGCGCGGACGGAATCAAGGGCGACACCTAGTATTCATATAAATCTTTAGGTTATTTTTACAAAGTGTGAAAATCTCAATCAACTTTTTAGTGTTTCATCAATAATACGTTTATTGAACAAAAACAACCATATTTCAAAATTATTAAAATACAATAAAAGATAATTACGATTTTAAGGCCATTTTTAGTCTTAATTTTGAACTCCGGCCTCCCATGCGTCTTGTTATCGTATTTGTAATTATTTCAAGTTATAAATAGTACATTTAAATGAAGTGCATATGCGTATAATATGTATTTATGTACGTAACTTTAATGTAAATACTAAGGAGTGTAAATTATCTATGTAATTGTCTAGTTGTGTAATAAATTCAGGCGACAATGTGCCATTAGACACAATCTGAGACTCTCTAACCGGTCGTTTATAAACGTGAATTAATTAACGTTCTGGACATCGATAGTCGAACTGCGGACTATTCCGACTACTCTGAGTACTCCCACTTATTCTATCGCTCTCGGCTTCCGACAGCTTTTACACCGCATTCACCTTGTCCAATATATCCTAACGTCTTTACGTAATGTTATCAATCTTGACGGCATTCATTTATGTTCTAACTCTTAGAGAAATATGACAACGTCTTTATATCGGCTTAATCTATGCCCTGATTTGTTTATCTACCGTATAAATAGGAATCGATACTCCAGATAGAATAATTAAAATTGTGTTTTGTGAAATTTTCTCAGGTTTAACTCTTCTTTGCCTTGGATTCTCATGGCGTGCGTTGACCGGTTTATTAATATGAAAAGTTAAAGGTACTTGCAAAGTTAAACCAGTTCCCAATATGGTTACTTTACCATTTGGTAGTTAAGAAAAAAGATGACCTAACCTTAACTATTTAAATACCTTTAGAATTGTATGAATATAATTTTACTCCAGTCTGTTCTTTGATTGCAGTAAGAGATATAAAAATATAATAAAGACTACGATACAATCAAAATAATCCTTAAGGTATTTGATATTTATTGCCGAAAGTAATATGGACAAAGCTATCATAAGGAGCATATGTAATGCGTTCTAGAGAACAGGACGGAGAGGAGGCTCATAAAAATATGTCCCCTCCCCTGACCCTACCCGTATCCTACCCCCAGTCTAGTCCTCGAGCCGGTTTCAATGCGGGTTAGTGGAAACGAGAACACGTGCTTCTGAATATCTCAGCAAAGTACGTTTCCTTTATGACAGTCATTGCAAAAATGTAATTTAGTCGGAATGTTGCATCCCCGGGTGTATTTCTTAGCTTTTCTATAGCGTACCATATTTGATAGGGTAATATTTAACTTGTATTGAATGTGACGGTACGACGCTTAAATTACGCATAAATTATTAAATTATAACAAAGCTTTACATTCAAAAATGTTTGGGAAATAACACGTCTGCTACATTTTTATAAATCCAGCGAAACTCACGAATGATTTTAATTCTGAAATCTCTCTCGGTAATAAAACGGTAAAATCAGCCGCTATTGAACATGCCGTAATTAAATGTACGATTTTTCTACAGGATTTTAATGAATATTTTAAGGACTTTAAGGTAAAAACATTTTCAGTTTGCAATTATAGAGGATTTTTTTATCAGAAATACGGATGGGGGTGAGATAAAAAGTTTCTGGGATAACAGTTAAATAAATCGAGTTTCTCGTAGTGATAGAACAAAAGTCGAACAGATAAAAACTTCCGCCACTCTTAGCGCTCGCCATTAATAAAAATAACTAAATATAACATAATAGTTATATTCTCATTATTCCACTTTTTCAGTTATATGTTTTTACTACACAACGGTATTTATACATCAAACAGAACTTTATTAAAAACAAAGAGCTTAAAATGATACTCGTAGGACGTAATAACACTATCTTTTTTATAATATACTAGCCTTTACCCACGACTCCGTCCGCGCGGAATAAAAAATAGAAAACGGGGTAAAAATTATCCTGTCCGTTTCCTGGTTCTAAACTACCTGCCCACATTTTCAGCTAAATCGATTCAGCCGTTCTTGAGTTATAAATAGTGTAACTAACACGACTTTCTTTTATATATATAGATTACTAGCTTTTACCCGCGACTCCGTCCGCGCGGAATAAAAAAATAGAAAACGGGGTAAAAATTATCCTATGTCCGTTTCCTGGTTCTAAGCTATCTGCCCACCAATTTTCATTCAAATCGATTCAGCCGTTCTTGAGTTATAAATAGTGTAACTAACACGACTTTCTTTTATATATATACTAGCTTTTACCTGCGACTCCGTCCGCGCGGAATAAAAAATAGAAAACGGGGTAAAAATTATCCTATGTCCGTTTCCTGGTTCTAATCTACCTGCCCACCAATTTTCAGTCAAATCGATTCAGCCGTTCTTGAGTTATAAATAGTGTAACTAACACGACTTTCTTTTATATATATAGATATAGATTACATACATAAGTAAATAACTTGCCTTATGTGTGTTTGTTAAATTAACGTTACATATGGTATATACGTGACTGGACTACATAAGAACAATAAGTTAAAATTCTGCCCATCAATAGAAAATTATTTTAATAGTATGTTATCCAGACTAGAAAATAGATTAAAATATTTTCAAGCAGCTTGTTTCTTTTATGTCTTTTTTTCTATTGTCACTGGATCGGAACAGCACCACTCTCGTGGAGAGAATAAAAAATGAACGTTGTTTTTAAAGTTACAAATGATCAAACAATTTGCATCTACTTATTTATTATTCCTGGAAGCTACGAGTATTACAAAAGTTTCTACTGTATATTATACTGTTTAGTGTTGAACGTTTTGGCGTAAATGGATAAGCTACTATAAAATCAGACAGCGAAATGATAGAGCAGTCAATGGTTTTTTCTTCTTTTTAAGCTAAAATCTGTAGGAATTAAAATTAAAGAATTAACACTTTACGTTCATCTGAAGAGAAAACGGCTGAACCATAGGGTAATTGGTTAATCAGAGATATCTACAACGTCATTTCTTTTTATGCTCCTGTACTAAATCATAATAACTTGCTTTATATGAATCATGTCGTTATATACATAGTTATAAAATTTGAACAAATTCATGGTGTAGCTTGCAACGCATTTCCTCTTAAAACAACTAAATCTAAGTAAATCGTAGCACACCCTACGTTTAACCCATTGACTGCCAGACATATTTAGAGCGTCTTGCCCTGGGTGCCAAGGTTTTATTTTGAAGAATACATGAAATTTTACAAAATATATATATGTATAAGTTACTAATACAATATTGTAATAGCATTTATAGTAATTTTATTGAAAAAAAAAAAAAAAACACTACGAGATAACTCGTAGCTGGCGTCACTGAATAAAATTCCTGTGCTGGTTGCCACTTACGAGTTATCTCGTAGTGCTCTTTTTTCAATAAAAATTGCAGTAAATGCCGTTACAATATTGCAGACAGAAGACAGGCGTGAAGTGGAAGTAATTCCGCGTTTCGTCTGATGAGTGTGGTGCTGAAGGCCTTATTTTAGTCTTCCTACCCTTCACATTCTTTTCTTATTATGAAAGTATGAGAAGGGGAAGTGGATTGGGCGGAAGAGGGCACGCATAGGAAGGGGAAATGTCCTCTTTCTGTGCGTCCCCTTCTCCGTTGATAAAAGGTAGGCAACGCATCTGCATTTGCGGATGTTCATGAGCAATGGTCGCGTTGCTATTTCGGCGAATTCAGGTGACTGTTTACTCGTTTGCCACCTTTTCATATATAAAAAAATATGTATGCGGCTCGCCAAGATTCGACCGAAAGGGAAATAAAGAAAATTTAGTCAAAAAGAAACTGAATCAAGGAGACTCTAAGTGGCTCAGATCAGGATCCAGTATGGTCAACAAATGGAAAGATAAACTACAAACTGGGTGTGCTCGGCAGAGCGAAGCAGTATTTCCTACCAGGCCATCGCCTTCAGCTCTATAAGGCGCAAGGTCGGTCCCACATGGAATACTGCTCGCATCTCTGGGCGGGAACACCCCAGTACCAGCTTCTTCCATTTGACCGCATACAACGGAGAGCGATTCGAATCGTCAACGACCGAGTTCTTACTGATTGGCTCGACACTCTGGCGTCGCGGAGAGACGTTAGTTTCCTCTGCATTTTTTACCGCATCTACCACGGGGAGTGCTCGGCAGAATTGTTTGGAACAATTTCTGCCGCCGAGTTCTGTCATCGGACGACACGACAGACCGCCAAGTTCCATCCACACCATCTCGATGGCTGGCAATCCACAGCTGTGCGGTTTATGCGTACCACCACGTTGTGGAATGGTCTGTCCCCGGCGGTATTTCTAAACCGCTACGAGTTTGGGTCCTTCAAGAAGCGACTTCACCATCTGAAAGGCCGGCAACGCATCTGCGATTGCTCTGGTATTGCAGATGTCCATGGGCGTCGATGAACCTTGGTGTTCCCGCTGCTAGTTTGCCCCCTTCTCTTATAAAAAAAAGTACATTACTTGGAAATGTTTCTGCACAATGCACGCATGTTTCACAACCAAAGAAATCGAAGGAATAAAAGGATGACGATAATTCAATTTAGTTAGTTTAGTTTAGTTTTAGAATCAGTTATTATGCATTTACTTGGTGACGACAGCAATGCAAGAGAAAGGGTCTGCATAATGCATTTCCTAAATAATGCATTTCATTATTTAGGACATCTTCCACCCACAGAAAAAAAAAGAATGCCTACAAAGCCATGTCGAATGTGCACAAAGGAAAAAGTTTACCATATTCAGCAGCAATAATAAAAATATTTTTTTAATTTTAGTAATAAATTCATATATATGAATATAATTATTATAATCTAATCCTCTAAGTTTAATTTTTATACTAAAAACTGATAATTAAAGTTTTTTACACTATGTAAATTTTTTATTCATACATAATATATGTATAAAATTTTAAGTAAAAATCTAATAGTCTAATAGAAAATCTAGTTCTTGTTTATGACAAAAATTGAAAATTAACACGTTTTTTTACTCTGTATAAATTTTTCATTCACCTTTTTAAAATATTTTTAACTGAAATGGCCATTTGTAATTAATCTAAAATTGCAGCACGCACTACGAGATATCTCGTAGCTGGCACTTTTGATACACACGCTTACTACGAGATATCTCGTACCTGGCAGCCAATGGGTTAAGCACATAACGCGTCGTCAGCAACGAGACAGAAGGCATTTCGTCCTTGTTCCCAACGAACAACTCGGCCGACTCAAACGAGGCTTACGCGATACAAACAACCCTAAAATACCATTGTCACCATTTACAACCTGCGAGAAAGGCTCGTTGAAATTCTCCTAAGGAGAACGCATTTGTTATTTACTAGCTTTCACAACCTTTTGCTCAGGTGTTAATATTTCATTATGATTTAATATTCTCTTTATAACGGACTTTAGGATGTTGGCAACCGATAACATAAGATGAATATAATTTAAAGTATTGTAGTTTACAGTCATTAGACCTACTATTAATATTATCGTAGCTATGCTACGAACGTTTTGAAAACAAATAACATTCGTGGAAAACTATGTAAGTATATATTACCAATAATAAAACCAACGTGTCTTACCGTATAAATTACTCTTTATAAAATTAGTAAAAATAAAATACTTGTCGTCCATTAATACACATAAAAATTTAACGAGTTAAAAGAAATATTTGCCTCGTAGCTTTAAAAACATTACATGTAATAAACTTTTGCTGCTTGAACACTTTGGATGAATAAACCAATTTAGCAATTTTTTCTACTTTATTTGATATTTGATGCTTTCCTCCATTACTTCGAGAAATAGCCGTAAAGCGATAATTATTTATAATAACAATGTTACTCTGTTATGTATGATTGAAGATTTTGCAACGTTTAAAAGTTGTAGTAAAGACTTTAAAGGTTTATTAATAAAAACAAACAAAAAATAAGTTCATTAAATATCCCTGAACGAGTAGGTTAAATAAAAATACTGTATTACTTTTTGAGCCAATTTGAAAGCAAACTTCCTTTTCATTGTTTATTCTTAATTTGAGACGAGGCAACTAAAGATGCTCGAAACATTTAAACTCAATACCGCATTGTATAACGGAGAGACAATTGTTGAGAAATTCAAGTGTACAACAACGCTAGTGAAATAAATGTTTAATAAAAGCTTTTTATAACGAAGAATAAAATATTGTAAAGGATAACTTATCTTGGAAGAAAGTTTATTATATTTTTGTTAATTTTTATTTACCCTGTAGTCCAGATGAGATGAGATAACTAGCAGTCACGCATTATTTTATTAAATTCCTTATTGTACTGAGAAGGTTTTAAATATATTATATACTGTAGTATATATATATATAATTAGTTGCATATCCTTGATTTTTCACAACTACTAGAGTTAGTAGTAGTTTTGATACTATTTTTTTTTTTACTTCTTTTCACAACCTTTAGTCAATTATACAAACAGGAGTATATATATTAACCGTCTACGATAAAAGAAAAGAACCAGAAAGGAAAAAAAGCTAGTCTGAAAGTCAAAAACTATTAAAATATGAGTGTACATCCAATATCAGCCACGGAAGGGGAATAATTCCAGACATACAGCACGAATTGACGAGAGGTGCACCGGCAATAATCATCGGTGGCTTATTTATTTGATTGATATATCGCTTTATATTTAGATACCTGACCTAGCATGATCATTCACACGATTTACATGTATGTGTGTTGTGGTGTGCGATTTTAACGAGGATGCAGAGTGTTCATTACGTACGTCCCCAGTCTTGTAGATTTCCTTCTTGCAGTGCTTTTCTGCACAGACCATGTTTGCCCTATATACTCTTCTTATCGTTGTGCAATCTAACACTTACACATGGCCGTTTATAAGAACATGAGTGCTATTAGAGATATTATTGTTGTAAAATGTGCGAACACATGAAATAAATACAATATAGTATTAGATTAGTGTTAATGCAAAAATACATTTTTCATATTTAATTTTACTATGTATCTATGAGAATGGAAGGTATACAATCAAAACCGTTTATAGCGACATCGTTTAGAACAACATACCGGTTAAATTGACCAAAATCAAAGGTCCTGGCTGAATGTTATTACATATCTTTCCTATTAATACCTGTCACCGGTTGTTACAACTATCGGTTTTTACGACTCAATATGAGTAGTCCCTTCGATGTCGTTATAACAGATTTTGACTGTAGTTGCATATTTCAATGGTTAATTTCCTTCGACTTCACCGCGACTTCCCTTTCATCCGCGGGCATATTCCAATATTTTAAACTTTACACGCTCACTCATCACTTTCCGATCTTGAGAAAGTTATAATTCTTTGGAAATTTTCTGCAATATTTCATTCAATGCATCGTGCTGAGACAAATTTGTCTCATACTTTTAGCAATATATTATATTCGTAGCTACTGATAGGATACAAGTTATATTATGTTCAATTACCGTATAAAGATATTCTTATCTAATATATAAAATTCTCGTGTCACAATGTTCGTCACCGTACTCCTCCGAAACGGCTTGACCGATTCTCATGAAATTTTGTGAGCATATTCAGTAGGTCTGAGAATCGGCCAACATCTATTTTTCATTTTTTTTTAACTGTGCGCGGACGGTGTCGCGGGCGACAGCTAGTCTAATATATAAAATTCTCGTGTCACAGTTTTCGTCACCGTACTCCTCCGAAACGGCTTGACCGATTCTCATGAAATTTTGTGAGCATATAGAGTAGGTCTGAGAATCGGCCAACATCTATTTTTCATACCCCTATTAAGATATTTTTTTTTGACTGCGCGCGGACGGAGTCGCGGGCGACAGCTAGTAAGACTATATACTTACACGATTATAGCAAGCCATTGCTGTGTCTGCCCGGTTGTATTCGTAAAGAAAGTATTAATTGTTTAATATTGTATGAATTACAGCAAAAAAAAAGGGATTCGACTATATGTTGTCAATAGTTTACCATCAGAATATATTACAATAGTTCGACTTTTGTCCAAAAATTAAAGTTGGGAGCATAAAAAAGTTAAACATACATGTATTGCACAAAAAGTTTAAAAAAAATTATAGTTGTCTATAGCGCACTTATCATTTGTCACAGTATCAACGTAGCGAAAGAGAAATGGTAACAGTATTGTTTGCTTTGTTGTTTACGAGATCAAAGGGCTTTAGTGAAAGCTATAAGCTCTATTTGTGTCAGCAAAGCAGATACATTCGTATTTCCAGCTTTGAAAGTAACAATCCATCTTTAGATATCGATCTGTGCTGTTTTACACTACACTGGAACATGGCGGGGTGGACAATCTAATTTTAAAAGATGACCCTATTAAAAAATGCGGTCATCCGAAAAGGTTTCACAAAATGTACCGAGTCGTTAACATTTTTCGCGCGCATTAATGGTTCAATTTTAACACAGGTATATTCGACATTTTTCATTTCTCCTCAATTTATTTAAAAAAGAGCACCAAAATAACTGAGATTTTTTTATTAAAAGAATAGCTTATGTGGAAGTATATACACTTTGCTGTGCTTGCGTGTTTATTAAGGTGAATTAGCGGGATTCACTAGAAAATTTAAACTACGTTTAGAGTTAGGCGAATCGAAACGCCGAAGACTTGTGCAAACTCTTTAATTCAAATTTCGAAAATCGTGAAGTAGTTCCACAATTTAAAGTGCTAGTTAGCTAAAGTTAATTCCTACTAAAACTACGTTTGGTTTATGAAAAATATTTTATTCGTGTATAATATTTTGGCTTTGTGTGTAATCTACAAATTTTATAATTTACTTTTTTTAAAAACTTTATCTGGGTAAAGTTAAGCCGGATATTGATCAGCGAATCAGCGTAAATTACATCAGAAATATTGTCATATTAATATAAGCGAACACTTAACACCAGTTAAAAGAAGAACATAGTAACGTATCTTCAAAAACAACAGCGTAAAAAAGGACATCCCTAGATGAAAGGTATTCATAGTTAAACACGTTCCAATACACGTAGCCGAGGTAGGTGGCACGGTCCGCGGAGCATCGGGGTCTGCGTTCTATAAAATAGCTTGTCTGCGGACGGATGGCTAGTGAGGTAACAATGGGGGCGCAAATTTCACGCAACATTGTGCCAACCGTGGGGGCAGCATCGGCAGCGGGAGCCCGGTGCCGGTGCCTGGCCTGCAACGAATCGATGCAGCTCCGCCCCACCTCTGCGTCCTACCGCGAGATGTTTTCCCAACTTTCCTCTCGGCCGGTTTCCCGCGACCCAACTCCCTAACTCGGCGCGAGCTCGCGCCAAATAAAACGAATAATCCCGTAAACCACCGTACGGCCTGCCGTGTGTGCACTTAGCAAATTGTTCGCGCTATTATGAACGTTGTGTGTAACCACATTAGATGTAAGCGAAGGTAAAGTAATTGTATCTCAAATATACGTTAAATGGTAGAAAATTGTCGGTATGAAATATGATAAAATTTCTTCAATTAAACTGGAGTGTAGCGAGTGCGTACCGGCGCTTTTTTGATTAAAAGATTTTTTAATTTTAAATAAAATTGTAACAAATTTTGGAAAGTAAAATTTTTTTAAGTCATCGTGTTTGTTGTTTTATAAATTGTGTAAAAAAATGATGATAATTTCCTTAATAATGAAATCTTTGCCATCACGAAAATTAGATTGCAATTTATTTTTAACATTTGATTTATTCGCAACATGAACACAATGGGAATACTTATGACAATATCTTTTCATAAAGCAAATATCGAAATTCAGGAATTTCATCCGGCCGGGTGATCTTCAACCGCCATGGCGCGCGGTAGCGTCTTCCGCTAATTACTTAAGGCGTTCCCTGAGGATATATTGTCGTAGCGTAATTGTCCGTGCGAATAGAGAATCGCTTACTCGTCCTTAGCCTCCGTATTTAATGAAACAAATAATTGATAAGACCGATCGCTAAGATAAGCTAAATTAAAGTTTGCTGCTATCAGCTATACTAGTGTTTTGTCGAAGTTTTAGGACATAAGATTTTAAATGTTTTTCGGTGGTTTGAACCATGAGTCTGCACCGATTTTGAATTGTGAGATATTCGATTTTCGATTCAAACAATGAAATCCCCTTATAGCACTTAGTTGTAACAATTAAGACTAAAGAATGCTTAAGTTGCTGGTCTTTGTCTGCCCGTATTACGATTTAGACCGTAAAAGCGTCTTATGTGGTTTGTTTTTCTTTCGCTGTCAAAACGGAAACGCCATAAAATTGTACTAGCTTTACAAACTAGCCATTTCAATATGTGAGTAGTTGATTCCTTTCTGAAACGATCTTGTTTTCCTATTATGTTGTTATGGTAAAAGTTTAGATCTCTCAATGTGTTTAGCAAAAACATGCCTTAAAAGAAATAAACATCATGATAATAACATTAAATGTATTGTACATTTAATTTTACAGTCATAGTTAGTTGTACATTGTTTCCGTTGTATAAATATATCGATGTTTCCACGAATGTCGCCGAAATACATCGATATTTTTTCGGTCTTTTAATGTTGAATATGTAACAGTGTTTGCGGTGATGTAACAAATTTAAACGTGCTGACTTTTCCGCGAACAGCTCTATTTAAAGCCAAGTAAATGTTTTTTAAACAACTTTAAACTATCGGGTATTTTACAATAATAAATCTTTTTATTTTTATATCATAAGATGACAAACGAGCAAACGACCACCTGGATTCGCCGCAATAGCGAGGCGACCGTTGCCCATAGACATCCGCAAATGCAGATGCGTTGCCTACCTTTAATTAACGGAGAAGGGGACGCACAGAAAGAGGATATATATATAGGGAAGAGGACTAAAATTAAGCCTCCGGTACCACACTCATCAGACGAAACGCGGAATTGCTTCCACTTCACGCCTGTCTTCTGTGTGGTCGTGGTATTGCACCGGTCGACCCGGCCAATTCGTGCACCCAACAAATAAAGTTGTGGCGGGATCTACCATTGTCCGAAAAATAGATTACTATTTTTATAATTACTAATGAGAAATAAAAAATCAACTCTTCTTCTTATTAAATAAATAATAATGCACAATTTCTCACTAGAGGTTATTAACTTTTATAGTAAACTTCTTTTTATTTTTTGAGATTAGAATCTAAAACTGAAAATTAGTAAATCGCCAGTGTTCTTTCTGTCTTCTCCAATAGAAATAAAAGTTTAGAATAACCTCTTAGTTAGTTAAATAATAGTAATATATCGGACTCTAGATAATAAAGAGTTAACAAATCACAACATCAAAGAAAATTCTTTAAAAATTGCATACTTTTAAATAATAAACAGATATATGACGTCATGATGAACCAAGAAATAAATCACAATCCATTTTGAAATTTCAAGTCGAACGCTGAGTCGGTCGTCGCAAACAAAAAGATATTGCATTGCATAAGACTTACGTAAGAAGTAATTTTATAGAGCACTCGCATAGACTTGAAGATCTGCGGAGGTTTTTCAAAAAGAAAGAGTGCACATGTTAAAATAAAAAACTTGTCGTAAGAATTTTTTCCGTCTAGCCCCCTTTCACAACGCGCCATAAGGAACTTCGTTCCAATAAAAAAAAAATATTAATAATTACATTGAGCACTTAAAAACGGTCGTCTTAGGTTAAGAATGAAACTCTGCCCACGACATCACACTTCGTACCCTAGGCACACCACATGAACATACTGTTCTAAGTATTAGTAAAAAAATTTATTACTCAAACAAAACTAATTCCAAACCTTACGTTATAATCGTTGTAAGTATGGCAGTTTATCGCCTCTAACTTCTAGTATTCTATATTAGTTTAAAATGCATAAATTTTGTCTTTCATACTAAGTAATTGGAAGCAATAGGGCGCAGCTAGAACTAGTTGCTGCAGTAAAAGGGTTAAATCTATATATATAAAAGAAAGTTGTGTTAGTTACACCATTTATAACTCAAGAACGGCTGAATCGATTTGACTGAAAATTGGTGGGCATGTAGCTTAGAACCAGGAATAGGACATAGGATAATTTTTACCCCGTTTTCTTTTTCTTTCTTTTTTTTTTTTTTATTCCGCGCGGACGGAGTCGCGGGTAAAAGCTAGTTTTTAATAAAAAAAGGCTATAAAACTGTATGCGTACGAAATCAAAGGTTTCTGTCAGTGCATTATTAAATCGTATTGAAGCAACTAATTGTATACGTTGATGGATGTATAAACTTTAAGTAACGATAAGTGATGTTTCCGAAATAGAAGACGCTTATTTCCCTTTTGAATAGGTTAAGAGGCTACCATATATCATACATGACAAGAAAAATTATAATTGAGTGTGAAAATTTGTACTCGTATCTGTAGAATTTTCGTACCGATTGGAAGATAAGATAGAAAATCAGTAAAAACGATCGAAGTATTCAACAGTTAGCCATAAAAAAGCAACAATGGACAACAAAACATAAGAAGTGTTGACCTGTGACGTGAGACATGTTGTTGAGACTAGACATTTCTTGTTTAGCGCACGAGAGCTAGCGGGCCGAGTGCATCGTTGTTTCGCCTCGTTCCAAAACAAAAGCCTCGTCTATTTTTTTAAACATTCAGATGTCCTGGCTTTTAACCTGCTCACGATCTAACTATTCCACGTTGAAAAAATGTTTTCATGTAGAAAATTAGACTTTTAAATGTAGATTTCTATTTTATCCATCGATTATTTACTCATTTCTTTTTCATTATTTCCTTAGTTTTTTTTAATTCTGATCTTTTAAATGTAAACTTCTACACTAATGTTACAAACTGGAAAGGTATTTAATATTAAAAAACTTTTGTATGTCACGAATAAGGTCAAAAACTACTAATTCAAATATTCTTTTGCCATTAGGAAGCAATGTTATCACTAACATAGTCTACATTTATTATTAGATTTCTTTCATGCTGCGCGAAGTCGCGGGCAAAAGCTAGTAAACATTCAAACTTTGCTAAGTTGCTTACATTACTTGCAAACAAGAATTGATGGATTTAAATTAACCTACCATTTCATTGCATGAATACACATAGTAGGTATATGTACATAGTGAAATGGCGGTAATGTTTACATTATCTCGAGTTGATCGTTTGTTAGTTAATTATTAATGAAACAACATGAATATTATGATGTGCGGTGAATAATTTGCTCGGCAATGTTTTGTCAAATAATCTATTACTTAAACAATATTAAATGTCAACATAATTGGTTAAGGTGCAATTTGTATTACAAATAGTTTTGAATTTTATACGATGGAATGTTTAACCTGTCTCGTTTGTGTTAAAGCTTCAATATTCCAATCATATTATTGACGCAAAATTCAATAACATAAGCTCCCACGATAATGATATGTTCGCAGTGTGAATAACATTAAGCCTTGTCATACGAGAGTTTAAGGTACAAAATTGGTCCTTACTACTATGTGAAATTATCCACGTTATTCAATATAAAATGACAGTTTAAAATTGTAAGAGAAGAAAGTAATTTGGAACGCATAAAACAAAGTACGGGAGTATACGGCGCCAACCTAGAAGCCTTAATGTCCCAGCTAGGTTATTGTGACGTTATAAAATATTGCATAATATATGCATCGAAGTGTTTGATATTGTTTCCTTTCACAAGGTAAAAACAAAGAGATAACGGATAAAAATCCTGTGTATATGAAATTTTATATAAAAACTTTCACAAACAAGCGAACGCAATAATGTTCCAAATCGAATGACAATGAGCTACATAATATGTTGTACATATTTAATAATAGAAATACTGAATTGTTTTTCAAATAAATTCAGAAAATTTCAAAAAAATCGTCAGCGCGGAAAATAGTAACCTAAAATATGCGCGCGTGTATCCATATCCAGCTACCTTCCCGTCAAAGTCCCGTCAAAATCGGTCCAGTCTTTCCAGAGATTATCCGGAACAATATCCGGCCTTGCGGATAGACATACAATCGAACAGAGAAACATTAAAAAAAATGGTTTTTCGTTATCAGTTAAAACACATCATGTGTCCACACACACACACACAAATGCATACATCGATGTATTCACACTCTAACACTCTTGTTCTACCTATCATTCAGACCATTTCATTCAGTTGCATCCTGTATTTTTTTGAAGTCAACCGAAGATTTAGTTTAAATAATTTTATAATCTTTAGAATCTTCATAAAGTTATATGGTATTTTTTTCTGTGATATGGAAACTTAAAGAAAAATTACCATTACTTTACGTTTACTCTAAGCATATGTAATACGTAAAAATAATATGTACACTAATTTGTGATACAATTCCCTTTAAATAGGAATGTTTGCGTTCAAGTTAGGAATCGCAAGGTCGTAACGTTTCGCGTCTGGAACAAAGCCCGCTAAGCCCCGACAAATTATTGCTCACAATTAGAACGGTGGCGTGTCTTTGATCAAAGACATGTGCATTTCAGCTGCTACTTCACTAATTTACTTCACTCACGTAGAGAAATGGGTCTACTGTAATATCATGTCTTAAATTATTTTGGTATCTCGAATAAAATTATGAACCAGATGTTTTAGTCCATAGTCGTATTTTATCCAAGGTCACTTCAGGTCTTTACTTTGATTTGGAGGCAGTTAAAATTTTGTACTTCGTAAAGTTTTTCTACAAATCTGATGTTATAATAATATTTTTTGTAGTTAAATAGTCTTCTATTACAATGTTGTCATTGCCTTTTTATTTTATAAATTATATTCTGAACTCAAGTGAAAAGAAAATCTTCTTTGTAAGTATGTCATTTAATCAAGATGATTTTACAAGCAAGTTGCCCTGAATTTTGCAGACATGAAAACAACGACTAGCGTTTCCATAGAGTAGAGCAGCTGTTGCTTTACAAAGTACCTACTATCCGTCCGCTTCGACTGAGCTCAGAAATCTTTTAAATTCTTTGCGTCCAAAATGTAGCCTGTGCTACTTAACATAATTAAATTTTAGAAAGAGAAAATACAAGTGTTTAAATAATATTTTCTTATTCTATTCAAATAAAAATAATAATATAGGTCGTCGTTGCACGTGCTGCTATCGCAGATGCGAAATCGAGTTTGGACTTTATTAGAAAATGATAGCCTGTTTTTGATCCAGTAATTTCACTTGCTAACGATGTTGAGGTATAATTTATGGATGCAGAAAAAGCGAATCGATCCCTGGAATCTGAAAAATGGAGAAAACGTAACCATTCTCTCACTTCAGAATAACTCAGATAAATGTAACGTGACTACCTTAAAAATCAGTTGAAATGCAGTCAACGTGACAAAGCCAACTAAAAATGAGCCTCTTTATTTCCTTTAACATTTTCGTGGTGCCTATTATCAAAGCAGCAGGGGAAATGCTTCCGCTGTTCTGCATTCAGTGTTATTTTGTTTTTATTCCCACAGTCGGCTCGAGGCGAGGTGATAACTCTTTGAAAGGAAACACTCGTTCTGCGGATTGCCTTTTATTTTTAACTTCGAAACAATAGATCCACTTTTCGTCACGTTTTTTGTTCTTTTTGTGCTGAAATGCAAAAGGATTTTACTTATATTTGTGTAAAATTATTGCTACCACAAGCAACAAAATATACTATTGAGGTGACTATTCGCTTGAGTGAACAGGTTCTACAAGTTTCAGTAAAACAGTAAATATATTGTAAATTAAAATGTCTGAATGGATCATGGTAACTTTAATATTAAAATGAAATAGTACGTTCAATGTTAATTATTAAGGCAATTTCAAATAATAAGTAGGTAAACTACATTGATTGAAAAAGAAAAAGGATTATTTTTGTTCTTCATAGTATAATTTCACATTAAGTTGTAAACAATCATAAAACGCTAATTATTTAATTTACTTAATTACTTTTTGACCTGTTAAGGTAGAATAAAACATTTATAAAAACACTATTAATATATTAGGGGGGCAAAACCCCCGCGCTCGGAAGCCTTCGGACCAGTTCCCTTTGTAAATGGGTCAGAGGCTATTGAGGTCCTCCCTGGCACCTCCCGTATTATGTGTGCCCCTTGCATAATTGAACGCGAGGCAAATTATTGTCATGCCTGGGAGATAGAAACATCTCAAGCTCTTTTCAACAGCTATGTTCCTATGTTATAAACGAACAAATAATAATTCTAAGCTTACATATTTCTTAAAAATGTCATTTACAATTGATGTTTTTAGCAGGTCACCTCACTACAAAGCTGAAACTAATAGTTGATGTCAAATGTGACGTTTTAAAGTGGCCCAATAATGTCATTAAAAATGCAATGTTTTCGATATATCGAACGTTAATCGTCTTGAAATCATTATCTCCGCGGCTATGAATATTTTTCAGCATATTAACACGTCAAATTATTAGGTAATACAAAATTATAGATCGACGAGGATCTGACCCTTTTACACATTTTCTGACCGCTAACCTCGATAGCAGCGTCTTTCTTGTAGGGCCAGATATCCTTGTTTGAGTATACCGCGATAATAAAAAAACTTAGTAATAATTCCTTAATTATATAACAGACACTGAAGAAATCGGGTTACTGCAATTGAATAGGGTAACTAGAACTGTTGAGTAGTTTTTTCATCTTCTCTTATTTTAAAAAGAAATCTGAGAGAAGCCAAGAAATTGTAACTGTTTTACAGAAGTCGAGAATTAGTTAAATAAGTTAACGAAGCATTCATAACGTAACCAAAAATGTATATAAGATTGTTCTGTGATGAATCTCAAAGAATTTAAAGTAACTTAGTTACTGATTCAGAGAATAATTAAAGAATACTTTAATGCTCATCATCCCAGAAGGTTAATTACAGTGAATTATAAGCGTCCGGCGCACTTTTATAGTCTTTTTAACATTATGACAAATGTTTTAATTCTTCCTTCAGGGGTGACTTTATAATTTACTTTCATATTTTTATTTCTTTTACGTTTAAATATCCAAGGGGTTGCATTATTAAATGTCATTTATTACAAAGAAAAAGCTATAACGCTCTTTATATCGCTATATAGATAAGTCTACCTTCCGGAAAACTTTAGGATTTTAAACGTGAAAATGATGTAAAACACCGTCATTGTCGAAACCCCTGTTACAATAGAGCTAGTAGAAATAAGTATCGTTTTTTAACGTTCGTATAACTTAATATACTCGTCATACTCCAGAGTTCGTTAAGAAATGGCACTAAAAAAACTCTCTGTCCTTACATTTTAAATAAATTGTAATAATATATTATTAATGACTTTGGATTACGTGTATATCCTTTTGCCTTAGACAAGAAGGAGTTATTTAAATCCATCTGTACGTAAGCGCCACGTCTGAGAGATTATATATTTAATCAGGAACCAAGCCAGGATTAAGGCAGGCGGAATAATAAATTATAATGTACACGCGCGCAACCGCATTGTTTGCAAAGTTTCGCACTTACACAACGTTTATCCATTTAAACTAATAATCACAAAATAATCAAGGCATGAGAAAGGAAATTAATGCATAACGAAGTACTTACCTATCATAGATGTAAAAGTGTTTTGTCATAGTCTTTTTTGTAGTGAGTTTTTACGTTCATATACCGGATAGATTTTTATTACTATTATTTAGTGCATGATTTTTTTATTTACAAAAAATAGATTATGTCATGCATAATGCGAGTCCGTGACATAAGCTCCCTTATAGTACTAATTATAAATAAATAATAATGAAGATTACTCACCATCTAGATTCATCGCTTCATTCTGTCAGGTGTCAGTTGAATCTGGAAGTCGTTTATTTGCTCTTCGTAAGAGCGTATTTACATCTTTACGTTGTAACGTCGTTAAATATCTGAGTCCCGAACTGGTAATTCAAAGTGACTCGCCGCTGGTATACGTCTGCCCAACTGCCCTCCCTGCACAAGCCCCTAGCGCTGTCATAACCAGCGAGTTTTTTCAAAGTACCCACTTGTTCAAAGAGAACACTAAAATTATCGATTTAATTACATTTAGGTAGCAAAAAATACGAAACCGCGAAACTAGAAACAAGATACGGAATATATCACAACCTGTACTAAAATACAATTATATCAAACAATGATAGAAAATAAAATATAGTAGAATTGGATACAGTTAATATAATAACTATATTAATACTTTAATTGCAATTGAAATTTTGTCTGGAGATCTGTAAACATTTTAAAAATTTAAATTTTTAAACGACGTAAAAGTAATTAAGTACCTATTTTGTAAAAGAAAAAATTTCTTATTAGTAAGATTTTATGCAAGCTCCATTGCAAAGAAAATATAATGTTAAAAGCTTCATCTCCGATAGAGTCAAAAACAGGCAAAGAACGTTCGTGACCCAAGAACAATAATTGCTTGACCCATGTACTGTATTTTATACAAGCGAGCGTCCGTACTTTCATCTCGAGCGCATTGGTTTCTTTATTTTTTCCGCTTCATTTGAAACAGAGAAACAGTAATAAAGAAGGGGCTAATTAAAAAGTGTAAGCCTTTTCATGTTTCAATTTCACACAGAAAATACGACTAGCTAATGATCAGGGACCAACATTCTTATTTGAATCCAGCTTTCCTTTCATACTTTTTGTTTTAAAAAGGGCCTCAGTTACTTTATGTTAATTAATCAATAACAATTTAATTTAATTAGTAATATGCGGTTAGAAAACATTTTTCAAAATATTCGCAGTGATATCTATTACCTGTTTGAGAATGGCGGGACGGGTAGGTTGCGTCTAGCAGTCGAGCCTTGGGCCTCTTTGGTCTTCCATCTAATTAGTCTAGGTACTCTTAAGAAGCAAGCATTACCTGTTTTTTACACTAAATTTAAAATAATAATAATATCTACTTTGTTTTGTTAAAGGCGGCAGTTCCAGAAGGAATGACATTTCCTGGGTCATTGCCGGATGTGGCGGAGAGGTGCGGCCGCTGGGCGCCCGACTCCCTGTCGGCCTCCGCTTCGGGCAGCTCCGACGAGAAACCAACACCGCGGCGGCCGCGCTGGCGTATTGCACTGGCCGCGCTCGTCGTGCTGGCGGCACTTGGCGCAGCGTTGGGCCTACCGCTAGCCCTGGGCGGCGGCGGCCGCGCTACTCCGGAACAACGCCTCGTCACCATACGCCGTATGCTACGAGACTCGCCTCTTATCGATGGACATAATGACTTGGCATGGAATGTTAGAAAATTCCTTCATAATAAAATCAATGACTTCAACCTTTCCGCCGGCCTCGAGGGACTTGAGCCGTGGGCGCGCTCGCGCTGGTCGCACACGGATATTCCGCGGCTCAGACTCGGCCAGGTCGGCGCCCAGTTTTGGTCGGCGTACGTGCCCTGCGGCGCCAAAGACCGCGACGCCGTCCAACTCGCACTCGAACAGATGGATGTTATCAAGCGGATAGTGGAAATGAACGCTGCTCACCTAGCACTGGTGACCGACGCCTCCGAATTATTAGATGCTCATAGAGAGGGCAGAATTGCATCTTTAATAGGCGTCGAAGGGGGACACGCTCTGGGTGACTCGCTCGCTGTTTTACGGGCGTTTTACCATCTAGGCGCTCGATACCTGACAGTGACGCACACGTGTGATAATAGATGGGCGCGCGCCGCTGGCACCCCGGGTGGACTCACGGAGTTCGGTCGCGCCGTCGTTCGGGAAATGAATCGCCTCGGTATGATCGTGGACCTCTCGCACGCCGGCGAGGAGACGGCGCTGGACGCCATCGAAACGTCTCGCGCACCAGTGGTCTTTTCGCATTCCGGTGCTGCTGCGATCTGCAATTCGACGAGAAATGTTCCGGATGAGCTCCTGCGAAAGATAGCCTCTAACGGTGGCGTGGTGATGATAAATTTTTATGCGAAATTAGTAACGTGCGGCGAGCGAGCGACAGTTGAGGACGTGGTGGCTCATATCAATCACGTGCGGAAAGTGGCGGGCGTGGAACACGTGGGCCTCGGCGCGGGATACGACGGCATCGACGCACCGCCCGAGGGGCTTGAAGATGTGTCGCGTTACCCGCACCTCCTGGCTGAGCTGCTGCGCGACCCCGACTGGAGCGAGGAGGACGTGCGCAAGGTGGCGGGCCTCAACGTAGTACGCGTGCTGCGGCACGTGGAACGCGTGCGCGACGAGTGGCGCCGCGCCGCAGTTCTACCGGGCGAGCAGGCGCCAGGTGCACGCCACGGCGAATGCGTGTACGGGCCCGCGTGACGCCGGCTGCGCGCCGCGCGCAATCCCCGCCCGCGGCAACCCTTCCACTGCTCAAAATTGACACTCGTCGACTGTAGTTATACATGTATATTAGTGTCCAAATGTGATTTAGCGATTAAAGTAATCTCTACCAAACCTCGATGCACAAATTGTTTAGTGGAGGCGCCGGCGTGCGCGCCGGGCACTCGGCCTCGGTACGGCGCCGCGTGCCCCGCTAAACTCTTCTCCATCCACGCACTCGACTTCGTTGACGAAAGCCCAATGCGTTTTGCAATTTATAAGAAGAAAACATTAATGATAATATAAAAAGATGATGTGTTTATAGAAAAATAAATATTCTTTATTTATAAAAAATGTTTTATTTCAATATCATTAATACGTACCTCCCACTCTATATCAACTACCTTTTTATTCTAATGTGTAACGCAAGCCACATCTAATTTATAACTACAAGTCAAAAAGCATAGATCTTATAGAACCTCTAGATCAATGGTTCTCGGTGATTCGAGGACCACCAGTAGTGGTTCGCATAACACAAAATATGGTCCGTGAATGATTTAGAGCTGTGAGTCGATGGTCGCCATGCAGTGAGTGGGAAAAGCTATGGTGTTGAGCTTTTGCCGCTTTCATTCCACTGCCAAATTTTATGAAATTTGTGTAACAAGAAAAATCAGGTGGAAAAGTAATTAAAAACAGTTTTTGTTGACTTTCACTTTTTACACGACAGGCCCTCCAAAGTAGAATAATATAAAAGAAAAGACCTGACCAAGAAAAGCTCCATCTAGAGCTGGGGTTGGGAACCCCTGTATGCATGTTCAAAATTCAACAACGTATAGTATAACCAAGTATTACAGGAATATCTGAAGCAGTGAGAGAGGCGCTGCTATCGCGGTTGGTTCTATCAATATATATAAAGACGTTACAAAATAATAATAATCGATCGAAAAAAATGTATATTTTATACCAATTGAATTCGAGTCACATGTTTGAAGTACGAATCCATTTATTCACTTTAATCGAGATTTTTAAACAGCTCATCTCACTGTGAAGCTGAAATTGATAGATGTTAAATGTGACCTAAATGTAATACATCCGTTTGCCTCACAATTAAATTTAAAGACCGACTAACTTATTTGACCCGGTGGGCATAGGTTAACCAAAAAATTTACAGCTCAACAATCCCCCTGTCAACGTGATTTTAAATTTGTTAAATACTTATTCAATAATTTAAATGTTATTAAAATTATAGCCTAATGAATAAGTCTAACCATACTTGAAGTAAAGTGATCTCCGCCTCACTAAAAGTTTAAGAAACTCAATTAGTATTATTTTTCAGTTCAGCTCAATTTTGATTTTGGATTGAAATTAAAAACAAGAACATATATTAAAAATGTTTGTAGCATGTAACATTTACACCTGTCAGTCAGAAATATACTGACAATGGCATAACCACAACTGTCAGTGTCAAAACAAGCAACAGTAAAATAGTAATCCAAAAAAAGTACAAGTAACTGCAACTTGTTCTGTGCTGCTGTGTATATAGTTATGTGCTGTGCTGTGCATCAGAGTTGAGAAGCGTAGTGAATTCTCTTTTCAAATAATTAGTAAAACGCGTACGCGTACCCGAGAGGTAAGTGGAGATCAAAATTTTAATATTTTAAACAAGTATAAGTGACCTGTGTTATTAAAACCTATGAATGTTTTACCTTTCCTCTCTTGCATGCAGCCTCATATTACAAGGGATGGAACCTAAACAAGGTTTGTTTTAGCAAACATTTATAGAATCAGAATGTCGAGTTTCTAATGTAAATATTACGACTGATTGTTATAAAATACCCTTGTTGAATTATATTGATAGTAGTCCCTCGTAGATTTCAAATCTAAATTGCTAAAGAATTAGTAAGAAAGAGTACTACTTAAGACTCCATTATAATTATTTTTTGAGATTACAAAGCTGTGTTAAATAGTGCTGTCACATTATTTTTTTTTTATCTTTTATAATATGTTGTTTTTATATAATACCTCACTTTTCAATATTTAGTAAAATTTTTTGCTATGAAGTATGAACAAAAAACAAATTAATCAGTATATTCAAAGACTCTTCTTACTTACAGATACTTTTAATGAGACTGTTTCATCTATAATAGAACGGAAAGTGCGTGGTTGGCTCAGCGGAGTTATTGAAGATATGAGGCGCAGCAGTCCAGTACAACAATGGCTAGATTCACTGCCAGCAGATACTGAAGTTGAAGAGAAACAAGTTGAAGACCAGGCAGAAAATACACAATCTGATGAAAACAAAGCAGAAAATTCTGTAACTGACAACACAGTGGTGGAAGTGAGTAATGTGGAACTAAAAGATGATAAAAACTTAGATGTTCCAACACAAAAAGAAATATGGAAGAGGAAATCTTTGGAGAGTGGTATGCTTACGAGTACACCAAATAATAGAAGTGTTAAGAAAAAACTGCAGCGGGATCACTCAGTTCAGTCAGAAGGATGCGTACCTAGATTTAAGAATCCATTGCTCAGAGATCACTCTTTACAGGTAAGTTTATTCCCATAAAACTGATATTAAAAAAAGATGATGATGACAGAGAATGAGAGCTTAAATTTGATTTATAAAATTAAAAAATTTTAAGGTAATAAATACACTAACAATTGGCACATAACAGCTATAAACCTTGAGAGAGGAACTATCAGGAAAATCTGTTTTTATCATTAATTGTAATGACAACTGATTATATTTAATTTGTACTTTAGTCAGATGCAAGTGGATCTAGCAGCAGTTCAGTGCTCAATGTGCTTGGGGCCAGGAAAGTAGATGCTGAATCAGTACTATTGGCACTTGGCTTTGGCCCCAGTGAAAAACAACAAAAGTTACAGAGGATACCAGATCGCTTCCTAGTACCTTCTAAGGTAATATTACCATTAATTTTTTAATACTTGAATAATCATTTCATATACATGAAATGACATAATAAGAAACATTACATATATTTTTTGGTTAATTACATGAAAGCTACTTAAGATATTGGCACAAGACTATATTCAGTTGACTTACTGACAGTTTCTATGGCCATGCCATATATTGTTGTCTCGGTTTTGAAAAAAGAGAATGTGAGGGATAATAATATCGACGGTGGAAAGCATAAAAGCTGTAATCCTTGAAATCGCGAATATGTTTTTCACACGTTAATAATGTCAACCATTATCAAACGATAATGATTTTATTATAGGTTAGCACAAACTACACAACATTGCTAAATACCGCATGCTTGTAGGCGTATCAGCTCACGAGTTATGATTTTTTGGCTCTCCTGTAAAGTTCATACTTTCGGGTTTACAGCGTTTACGCTTTCCAGCGTCGATATGTTTCAACACAAGTCTCACCACAGTCAAACGGACAGTCAGAATGGCACAGGCTGTTAAGTTTTTGAACTCTCTTAATTGTTTATTTATAGCATGGAATATCTATTTTATAGTTGGTGTATTTTGATATATATTAATTTTGATAATTTCAGTTAAAAGGCATAAGCACTGAGAAATTCATAAAGGATGAACAGCTTTCAATGCGCATGCACGACTGTGGTATATTCGGATATAGAGGTCTTACAGGTGAGTTTTGTGTTTTATAATAATGTGCACTAACAAGGAATTAGGGCTTATTTATTATAATAATTATTCATAAACACAATTGGGTAATTTATTTATTAATGGTTTTTGCTTTTTAATTTACATATAACAATATATTTAATTAAAAATTCATAGAATAATCAACTCAACTCATATACAGTATAGATGTGTAATAGATAAATAAGTACATAGTAAAATTCAGAGAATTGAAAAGAGATTGAAGATTCTAAGCAGTTTCCAAATAAGGAGGTTTTACATTTCTGTTTCAAACACACAGAATTTCTAACAGACCTAAAGTTTATAAATATACCACAGACGGTAAATTAAATTGTTTGAATCAAAATTTATTTATAGTTTTTCATGGTCGAGGACATGGTGATATCACATTATCATTGGCGCCGGTTCATGAGCTTTTTAAAGGTTAATTTAACAATGTATTTTAGTGCTACTAACAATACTAATAAACTCACAGAGCACTGCACGCCCGTGTGCCGCTTCATGAAAGCCACGACCACTGGTTTACATGGGCCATATCAGATCCCTGATATTGCTGTACAGTAAGTAACATTTTATATTATACGCTTTTTATATTTAATTTATGCTTCAATTAACAATATATTTGTTTTCATTTGCTTTTCATTTTATAACACATTAAATAGCAATTAATTTATATTTATTTTTATTGGGCATTTCCAAAGTTATTTGGTCATTTTTTTTCGTTATAACTTTTGTAAACCAATAAGTATGTCTAATGGAATTTTACCGAAGGCAACAGTCTAATCTAACTATGTGTTTCCACTGCATTGAAACTTGTTGTCACCCTTTATGTTCACTTAAAAAAAAATAGAGACACCAATATGTGTCATCACAACTATTGCGGCAGTTGACACCCACAGTGATATATCTGAGATGACACTGTGTACTGTATGTGTATGAAGTTATCTGATTAATTTTTATGTTGTATTTTTTATATTAATTCATATAATATGACATATGAAGTCTTATTGTTATAATGTTTGTTGAATGAATGTATATAAAACCTGCATCAGATTTATTTTAAGTTTTTGTTTAATGTTTTTAATACTTGATAATATATAAATAATGATTCAGTTTGATCTCAACACATTAATGAATAATTAGTTTTTTAAAATATTGTAATGTTTTCAAATCCAATCCAATATAAAAAATATAGTAAAACCTAATTGTTAATACTTTATCTGTAGTTTTTAGTCAGTAAACAACATTTTCCTGTCGAAATCTCGGATGTTCTTTTCTCATAAAAAAAATAATAATTTAGACACATGTTGAAAACATTGAAGGTAAGTACGACGTAGAAAAAATACAGGGGCACAAAACATTGTCATTTTATGTCTGTTGCAATGAAGAACTGTTGTAGGCAATAGAATCAGTACTGGTAGCTAGTGTTAATGTAAACTTGCAAACATTTTTATTATTTAAGTTAATAGGTTTAAAGGAAGTAGCAGTACAGCAACATCATCCGTCTTTCCGCTGATAACAAACACCAAAATAGCATATTAAATTGTAGATAATTTAACAACAATTTAGTTCGCAGTAGAAATAATATCTTATTTGAAGAGAACGAGGAAACACAATCGTAATTGCAATTTATATTAAATTGTGTGTAGGTCGCTTTAATGCTCATTGTAGTCGTCCTCCAGATTCCAACGGCCTTGTGTTGAGGAAAATGAATACATCGTGGGCGAGACAAACAAATTGTTTACTTCCTACAAATTGTTTTAAATTATTATACTACATTTGATGCTCGGCATCGCCTTGTCAATGTTACATGAAGATAGTAAAAAATATGCTACCTTGGTTAAACCCTACGTTTTTTCCTTTACTCCGGAGTTGGTTACAAATTTATTTCAGTAACGCTACCAGATAATAAATAATAGAGATGTAAAAACAAATAATATTGTCCACCCCACGGATTACCTGTTTAACGCTTTTATGGTCTAGCAAAGGGGTGCTATTCTAATAAATACAAGTCGTAATGTGCTTATGTAGCTATTTATAGATAAACCACCTCATAAACTATTAATACTACTTATAATTAAATCGATGAAAAGATAACTTTTATATTAAGAACTTTAAGTTATGTTTATTTGAACAACATCAGAAATTTCTTCCATCAACGGACATTTTGTTAGTAACTTATTTTCTTCAAAGTGAGAAAATATATAAAACGTTTATACATATTTTATTTCTTCTTCACAGTTCTTTGACAGTCGGTTAAATTCTTAAATTCGTAATTTCGTTAAATATCACGAGTTGTGTCGTTATCATTTACAAAGAGCTTATTCGAGCGTCGCTAAGTTGTTCTAATTATTATTGCACACATACTATATACTCTCGAGAGTAAAGCATCACACGTCTCACGAGACACAACAATTTAGCTTGTTTAAATTCTAATTCATTTTGAGAGAGCTACTTATTAACTGTCTATTATATTAATTGTTTTGAAATTGTATTTAATTATTTGTTCACCTGTTCGAAATCATCTAAGTGTGAACGTGGTTGTATGAAAAAAAGGCCTGAGGTAACTAAAAAAATTGGTAGAAAAGACTCATTACGGCAGTAAGTATGAAATTAATTCGTTTAGTGTAATTATGTTTGGAATGTTGTGTTTCAGGGAATCCCCATGTACCACCATCGACAATTGTAGCTAAGATAATGGAGTGTATCCTGCACGACAACGTGTGTCGCGAGGAGGCGCTGATGAAGGCGCGACACTCGATTGCGGACTTGCGCGGTGCCCCGGCGCTGCACGCACAACTCGCCCGCGCAGCATTCAACAGACAGACCACAAACTAGGCACTTTTACTTATATCACCCCATTACTTAATTTTTTTTTTCATATATTGATCCTTATCTTTGGACGTAATTGTAATTTTAAAGGTTCAAAAGGGACTCTTATACGATTTTGTGGGTTGAAAATCTAAGATAGAATTGACTTAAGTAATCTGTCGATTAAAAATACATAAGTGTGATTTACAAATTGACAGTTTCTTCTGTCAATTTGAGTTTTTTTTTCGGTTTGTTTGATTTTCGTGATATGCGGTGAGCTCAATTTTTTAATGGATAATAAACGATAAATCGTGATATGTTAAGTAATTTAAAAGTATTTTTATCAAAATTAGTGTGTTTGTTTGAGTAGTAATTTTAAAAATATAAATGTTATTTGGTTGTGATGTTGTGGTGTATATTCATAAATACAGTCGAACCTGGGTAACCGAGAAATCTTGTAATGACACCATTTTTTTTAAATACTACAGAATGATAAAACTGCCACATTTTTAATTACAACATTATTTTATATCAGTATATTCTTGACTTATTTTTTTTTATATAAGTGCCAAACCTAAAAAGACGCAAACATAGCTAGTCAAACAAAAAATGTCATAGAAATACGTATATTATGATTATTTTAAATTAAATATCTTCTCATAAAACTAATAAAAATATAGCGTTATTTTCTAATTATAATGTTTATACTATGTTACAGAATTTAAAACGATTTCGATCCAAAAGTACTTATTCCTATTTTAAAAGGTAATATGCATAAATCTTAAAAAATATTTTACTATGGGATTTATTTTATTTAACGTATAGTTTTAGTTTTCTTTTGGCCATTTTAATATATTTTATAAAAGTATAAAAAATGTTTACTTAAAATTTATTTAGAGTTTTGAAATATTTTTGTTGTAAAGATTACATTGGTGGAGGTTACAGTTCTATGAGATATCTTGTACGATGTTTGTTTTATTTATATTTCGTTATAATTAACTGATAATTTTACAAAAAGAAAAAGTCCGTGAGTCAAAATATTGTACAAAATTAATATTATTCTGTTTCAAAGATAAATATCATAGTATTGACACGTTAGTTGATTATTTCATGAAAACAAAGTGGAATGTGCAATTTTTTTTAATGTAGTTTATAAGTATTATTAAAAATATTTTTCCTTCATATTTTATTATCTATTTCTATCTTCTCAATTTCATATTTTGAATTTTTATAGTATTTTATTCTTGTAGTTACATATTATACCTGAAATATGTGAATAAAACATATCTAAGATATATAAATACTTATTCTAGCAATTTTTCTATAGTAGTAGGTAGACAGGGTTCTTTCTATATTTACAATCTTTTATTCTTCTAAATCCTTCCAAAAAACTTTATACACATACATATTGTATACAAATCTTTTAATATTATTAAAATTTAAATTTTATTATATCTTGTAAAATTAAATAAAGTAAATATAGAGTTATATATGATATGATTGGGGTAGAAATATTATAAAATGACATTCTTATTTTATTTTTTTAAATTTTGCGTTAGTTACATTCTTTGATAGTACGTGGTTTTATTTGATGCATTTGTCTTTTAAATGTTTGATGAATCTTGTTTAAAAAAAGCTTGTGTTCCATTTCTGTTGTCTGAACTCAAATACGGTTAAATAAGTCTACGTACATCTTTTATTGTTTCTCTTCTGTATTTCTTAATATTTGTGTATGTTAAAAAACTATAAATATATTAGTATCATAGTTTTAAATTAAAATAAGTTGAATTGTAAATATCAAAGTGAGATGCACTCAAATGTTTTAATCTTGTTTAAGTTTTTATTGTGTTTTAAAGTTAATAATATTTTGTCGTGCCTTATTCTATTAGGTATCAGTTGTTAGTATAGTAACCATTGAATTACATGAATCTATAATAAAATGTTGTGTTGTGATCTTCAGTTGATTGCTCATTAAATTTATTATGTTATTACATTTATGTTTTATTACCAAAAAATAGTTAATGTTAAGGAAAATAATAATAGTTATATTTTCTTCATTCATTTATACATTTTTGTCTTCTAACACTTTGTCACTAGTAATAAGTGAGACGGTTATACCATCCATCGAAAAGCCAATTTCTAATGCAGAATTTTCGAAACTCATCGAAACCCAATAACAGTAATACAAAAGGAACCGCTAAGAACCACCTGAAAAAGTATTATCATTTTTATTAAAAGCTTTTATGTCTATAGCAAAATTATATTTTTAGGCATCGTTGTAAGAAAATAAATGATGAGCATATTTGAATACAGTGTGATGCTTAGAACATGTTTCATCAACACATCTCAGGGAAAATGTTTGGCAAACTTACCATTGCAATCGCAGCGGATACGTGTAAAAAAAGTCATTGAGCACCGGCACGTAGCAAAGAATACAAGCGAGCAACAATTCAAATATCAATCCCAGATTTAAAACTTTATTCTTCATTCCTAGAACAAAGCATGGAATTATTGTGGAGTGATATTAATGTATTAAATTCTGACCACCATATCTACTCTTGAAGTTCTCAGTTATCATGTAAGAGCTATAAATCTGTCACGTCCATACTTTTTTTACTTATTATATCTATCTATGTAAATTAATGGAATATCAATATTGTCCATACCGACATCGAATATAGAATTAAATCTTGTTTTACATATGATGCCGTTCATTATCTGCGTGACGACGACTGCCACGAAGTAGGTCGCCTGGCAGGCACGCTCTAGCTCCTTCCTCTCCTCGTAAGTCCACTCTTGGCCTAGAGAATCCCGCACGTCGGTCACCGCTTCGTTATCCCAACGCTGTCTTATACCTTGGATAAATAAGTTCATAATAAACGGAAGTAACTAACAGAACTTATCTGTACCAATTGTGTCTAAGCCTGTTGGAAATTGACAAGACCCTTATATGTAAAAGCGAAATTAGACAAATTAGTTTTTTTCCTACCTGCCCCCCACTACAATTAGCCAAGATCATCGGCTGGCAAAGCCTTTAGATAATATCATGTTTTGCCGAACTTATGCAAAACACAATCTCTGGAAGGTTCTCACACTAGTTAAACGGTGAATTGCAATAAAAGACACAATTTGAAAAACATAATACCAAAGAGATCTGAAGGGTAGAAGCCATGTTCGGCCATGACGGTGAAATAGGCGTACATGCCCGCCGCGAACTCGATGAGGCCGAGATGACCGTAGACGAGGTAGAGCATGCGCGCGGAGACGAGGCCGTCGCCCTGGCGCGGCGGCCGGCTCATCACGTCCGCCTCCGCGCTCTCATACGATAGCGACACCGCCGGCCACATGTCCGTGCCCAGGTCCACGCACAGGATCGTCATAACACCTGCACACCAATATACGTAAGAAAAAGGCCACATAATCATCATTATCCCCGTCTGTTTGTTCCCGGACGTAGACTGGCCTAAATCAAGAATTAAATAAGTTTTGAAGGCATATTTGTTATGACGACGTAACATGTACCTATCCATCCGGCTACTTGAGAGATAGATATTTATGTTACTTGTAGCTTGTTAGCGCGTACGTTTGAACATATTTATGTTTACACATAAGAGCTTTTTATCTTGTTTTAAATATTGTAGCTTATTATTATTCATAGCATTATTGTAAATATAAAAAAATATGTTGGAACTAACCTAATGGCAACGGTATAGAAAACAAGATAAACATTAAAACAGGCAAGATTTCAGGCACGTTGGATATTAGAATGTAGCACACGGACTTCTTCAGGTTGTCAAATATTTTCCGACCCTCTTCAATTCCGATTACAATCGTAGCGAAATTGTCGTCCATTAGAATGATATCCGCCGTCTGCTTAGATACCTAACAAAAATAAATGCACATATCGGATGAAAGATTCGAAAATTTGGTATCAGACTTCTATGATTCGGGACTCGACAATGTTAAGCACAAATTGTGGTTATTTGGGATCGATTTCACAAAGTAACATAAATCAGCTGATTTTTTTTGCATATTGGCATAAGTTAGACTTATAGCCAAAATATAATACACTAAACCTGTGATCCCGTAATACCCATGGATATGCCGATGTCGGCGCGGCGCAGGGCAGGCGCATCGTTGACGCCGTCCCCGGTGACGGCCACTACGCCGCCGCGCCGCTGACACGCCTCCACTATCTGCAGCTTCTGAGTCGGCGACGTCCGAGCGAATACTGTCACATTATCTCAGATAACACCTCAATTTCCCAAGGTTAACGTGCATGGCAAGTGGGCAAAAAATCGTTGATTTTCCCATGTATTAACAAAACTATCTTACCAATTTCGTAATGTTTTTCTAGAGTTAAATACAGTAGATCTGGAGTCATATTTCTTAGATCGTTCCCTGTGACTACATGGCAGGTGGGAGTGGTTGCAATGCCCACCTCCTGCGCCACCGCCCGCGCGGTTGCCGGGTGGTCGCCCGTCACCATCATGACTCGCACTCCTGCTGTACGCACTCGTTCTATTGCGTTCTTCACCTTTTTAATACAATTAGTATACTATTTATGTAGTGTACAAATAATAATGCGGTGTACAAGATTCATAGTCCTTTGCCAACTTGGTAATACCATCTAGATATTAGGCGTTTTATCTAACGCATACCCCTTGCCCATTGAATTTAGTAGTTATTATTTGTGTCTATTGAGAACTATTATAATTATGCTGTACCTCCTCTCGTGGTGGATCTTTTAATCCTGTAATACCAATAAATCGAAGACCATCCAATGGAAAATTCACATCTTCCGTATCGAATTCATAATTTTTAGGAAAAATTTTTGGATCCAGTATCAAATCGGCAAATGCCAAAACTCTTTCACCTGAAAGAACCAAACGTTTTATCATCTGTATCTAAAATACAAAGATAGAATAAATCCATACCTGTTGTAGCAAGATCTTCGATAGCTTTATTTACTGATTCCTTTATTTCATTGGTTATATTAGCGTTATTATTAGCTACAACTACAGTATTGCACCGAGTTAATATGCACTCGGGAGCGCCTTTCATTACCACCACGTAGCGAGACATATTCTTATCTTGGTGTACGCTCACCTGAAATTAACGATTTTTTGGTACCTACTCAATAACTCATTTATAATCGTTTATTTTAATAACAGTTTGTCAATCCTCTCTTTATCGGGCATGAATAACTACTAGGAAAACAAGAACTAGGTTTACATAAGTTTATTTACTATAGTTTAAATGACGAATTTTGTCTTATAATATTCATACGTATGTCTATGAAATATTAAATTACTGGCTTACTTGATATTTATTAGTAGAGTTGAATGGTATTTCAACAATTTTTGGATAGTTCTGCCGTACTGTCGCCGGGTCATTGTACGCGCAGAGAAATGTTAAGATGGCCGTTTCAGACGCATCCCCGTGGATTTCCCCATTTTCATCAATAGTTGCCGTGCTACATAAAGCACCGCATGTTTTTAAAGCTTGTAATGCTGAAGACATGTAAATATGATTAGAATTTCTCATTATAAAACCTTTAAATAGCATCAATACAAAAATTATTACTCGTTCGAACTCCTTGGTAAATTAGGAAATGTATTTCTTACCTTTGTCATTCTTTAAATTATCTGAAAATGAAATAAATTGCATTTATCTATGTCGATTAATGTTATCAACAAAAAATATTCATAGTCATAGTTATACAAATATTCGTAGTCATACAAATATGTATTTACAGGTTTAGTACAGGTTAATTCAATAAAAGTTATGTAGCCTTCAAAATTTTCATTTACCTTCAAAATCTAGATCCAATACTGAATATTTGCGATTCCAAGTCCAAATGTCACGGACGCACATTTTATTTTTTGTTAGAGTGCCGGTTTTATCCGAACAAATGATTGTGACTGCTCCTAGAGCTTCAATAGCCTCCAAATTCTTGACGAGGCAGTTCTTCTTTACCATGCGTTGAGCTGTGAGCGTCAACGACGCTGTTATTGTTGGCTGCAGTCCTGTGAGGCAAGACGTTTTGTACTAACGGCTTATAACTTTTTACAAAAAAAAAATTGCTATATACTAATTTTCGTAAAAAGATTTTGTGTACCTTCAGGAATGTTAGCAACAATAATTCCTATTACAAATATTGTACTTTGTATGAAGGGGTATCCGAGAATAAAAGATGATGCGGCAATAAAAACACCCAGTCCTAGTGCCCACATCGACATGTACCACATGAAGCGACTAATTTCTCGACATAGGGGCGAAGGCGCCGGCTGTAAGCGTGCTGCCAGCCCGGCGACTCGGCCGAGCGCCGTCAAGTCGCCGCAGCATAGAACGACACCTAGAATTTCTTTCACTGTCTATAAATATAGTAAAACTTTACGTGATTCTTCGAGTCGGTGGTGGTGATCAGTCTCGCGTATATTCTAAAATTCTAAATTGACCTATAATATTTGCTAGTAAATTAAACTATTTATAAACAAAAATAAAATATAATTGATTATTTCGTTCAAAAAATTCATCTTATGGACTACTGAAATGTTCACCAAGTGCCCATCCTTCGACGCACTGCGTTGAAAAGAAGGCGACATTTTGTGATTCTAATATGTTTGTTGTCCCTTCTGTGTTGGAACGGGTAACAGCTCTACTTTCCCCAGTTAACGATGAAATATCCACCTGGAACAAAAGCCACAATAAATTTGTATAGCAAGTTTTTTGTTTTTGTGTCTACTTTACGTCTGGTATGGATGGAAATAATGAAATATGTATGCAATACACATGGTGTCCACGGTGGTAGATTTGCACAGCAGCAAAGAATTGGTTTCTAGTTTGCAGAATTTATTCCTTTTAATATTACTTTGAATCCTTTGCTTTCTATAATCCGAATATCTGCAGGTATGACGTCACCAGCCTTCACGTGCACGATGTCACCTTTGACCAGGTTAGTCACCGGCATCTCTGCGTTCCACACTCCATCTCGAATGCATTTCGTTGACATAGGTATCATGTTGTTAAATGTTTTTAATATCTAAAAAGTAAATAACGTTGAAGTTTTTAAATATCAGGAGCAAGATGAAAATCAATCAAATCTTTTATCCTTTGTACTGTGAAGCATTCGAATGAATCCAGTTAATTTATCAGCATCATCAGTTGCTATTGATGGTGTTGCTGTTTCAATTATTCATGATATTGGAAGTACAAGTACGCATGACTTTAACTGATTTACCACCAGTTTTCTTAAAAAAAACTCACCTTTGTACTTTTAAAGTTTTGGAAGAAGCTGAACAGACCACAGATGATGTCAACCGCTATGAGCACGCAGCCCAAATACAAGTTATCAGTGCTCGGACGTGCCTTCATCGACGATTCAATCGCGTACGATAACAAACAAAGTATTGCACCGAACCAAATTAATATTGAAAAACCTTTTGACAGAATTACATTTTTATTCCTTAACATAACGTGGATTAGCATACTTAAAATAATTGAGAAGTTTAAACGGATCATCAATTAAACTATATTTTTATATACGGTATGTACGGTATACATCATCATCATCAGCCTTTGTCTGGCAGACTGCAGGTATGCATGAGCTCCTTTGATAACTCTACTATGTTATCTTATTTCTTACTATTACTATAAATGTGAATGTTTAGATAGATGGATGGAAGAATGAATGTTTATTAAAAGGTATCTCCAGAACTGCTAAATCGATGTAGCTGAAATTTCTTATATATATAGAACATAGTCTGGAAGAACACGTAGGTACTAACTAATTAGGTTTTTTTTTAATCCGCACGGACGGAATCGCGAGCGACACCTAGTATAGTATGTAATTTATATTATAATTTTTTACCAGTAAACAGGCATTTTAGTAACATCTTAGGCCATTGAAAGTGTGAGGTAGGAGTCAAAGTGTTAGGGCCGTAATACTCCAAGAGGTCCACGGCAGCTGCACTTGTTAGCCCTTTTATTGGATCCGTTCCTAATCGAGTGTATAGATCTTCTACGAATTTTCATAAACAAATATTATGATCTTAGTCACATAGAAAATTATGCCAGTATCGTATTGCATTATTTTTATTTAAATACATTATTTTATCGTTAGCAAAAAAGTATCCTACAATGCATAATAGTGATCCTTGGATTGGATATACTATTGAGTTACGTAAAATCAGACTTTGTCTTTAGATTAAACACATCATGAAAAATAATATATTTTTTATACAGAATGTTATGCGATTACTAACTCAGTGGAATAAGGTGTGTGTTTGTTTCTATTTCTTTTTTGAGGGCATTAAGGCGAGTGCTGCTGAGATCTCTTGACCGCAGTCTCCTAGGATTGTTCGGCCGGAACAGCTCCGTAATAGAAGAGAAGCTTGATGATCTTCGATACATCTCGTTTTATATCTAGTTGAATATTTATGTTTAGTCGCGACAGTCTAGATTACGAGTAAGTTTTTTTTTTTTTAATTAAATGAGGGATTAAAATTAAATGATGGATGATTTCTGTATGGTATTTGTTATGTTTAGTATTTACGAAGCAAAAAAAGAGTTTCCTTATTATTAAAGACTTTAAGAAATTATTTATCTTCACAGGTGGGCACAGTTAATCGAAAAGTTAACTTCGTTAATCGTTAATTCGTTAATTAAAAAATTAACTTCGTTAATCGTTAAAGCGTTAAATTTCCGAAAATTTAACGTAAGTTAAAGTTAATCGTTAACAGTTAACCATACCAAAATTATACATACTAATTTCACAGTTATTGTGGCGACACTTGTTTAAAATAGTAATTTGACTATGCATTCTATAACAAATTAGTATTGGAGACAAGTATGAATGCATTATAGTATAATTCATTACGAGTGCGGAAAGCCTGTCATTGCAGAGTTCTGACAAATGTCTACCCGAGCCGAGGCGCAGCCGAAGGTGAGGGTTGACATTTGGAACATGTTGTAATGACAGTTCCGTACGTGTACTAAACAACTATTTAAATACAGTAGCGAATAAATGAAGCAATTTTATAGAATAATAAAAACACAATAAACTCAACTAACTAAAATGTTTGAAAAATGGCGCCAACTGTAAAAGAATACTAACAGAGATTTTTTTTGTTTTCTTCACCCATTCTGGGTAGGCAAAGGGAACTATGCTCTAACGGCCAAGTCTTCAGTAGATTATTTTTATTGATATGAAATGAAAATGAAATTTAATGAGATGAAATAAAATGAAACCTAACCTAATTCATTGAATCAAATCATTAAATCTAATATTGTAACAAATTAGGAACTCCTTTTTAGAAATATTTGCATAAATCATAAAAACTTCAATGATTTTTTTGTAAAAACTTCGTGGTTGGTTTTTTCTTTTTAATAGACATTATTTTGACAGTTGGGAAAGAGAACGCACGAGTTTGGAAAAGCTAAAGAAAAAGCAAGAGTAAAAAATTGTTTTGATACAGTTGCTCAAAAAGGGATTGGAGGGTATTTATTGCACGCAAACTTCACATATATCAATTATCAACTCGTTCGTTCACCATTCGAGTCGCCGACAGTCGCCCAACATAGTTGAACTTACGAGCGTGGCGTGGCACGTAATTTAAACAAAATGACAGCACGTCTCCAAGTTTCTAATTTAACGATTAACGGACTTTTTTTAACGGAAGTTGAATTTAACGGAAGTTAACAAAAGCGTTAACACTTTTTGAAGTTAACTTAAAAGTTAATCCGTTAAGCAAAATGTTAACTTCGTTAATTAACGATTAACGGATTAACGAGTTAATGCCCAGCTCTGTTTATCTTCATATAATTAGAACATTTATTATACGATATCATGTACATCTATATATATATATGTGCATATAATAACATACATATAAGGAAAAGATAATCTTTGACAACAATGTTTTTAAAAAAAATATTACAAATTACTTTTTGCTTTTAGTATTTTTGTCAGTACTGCGATTTCAACATCGTTAGTTTTTAAGAGATCATCGTAGTAAACTCTGCGCAGCAAGTTCTTAGTGACAAGTATCGAATTTGCGGGCAGTTTTGAAATCTCATTTATCTTATCCCAGGCTCTCCTTTCTAATTCCTCGGGCTTGTACACACGATTGATGAAACCGCATTCCAGTGCTTCCTTCGCTGACATTTTGTGATTGAATAGTAACATTTCAGCAGCCTGAAATATAACAACATAATGAAACTAAGGTATTGGCAGAGATAGTCGTTGATATTCTACAGATTCTACTTATGAGTACAATCATGTACAAGTGAAAGTAAGTACTACTATGAAACCTTAAATTCAGAATTTAGAATTTCTACGAAATGTTACCTTCCGTTGTCCGATAAGTCTTGGGAATGTTAGTGTAGATCCTCCTTCAGCAGTTATATGCAATTTTGAAAAGGGTGTGAGGAAGTAAGCCTACAAAAAAAAATTCGTTTTAATATCCGTTTAAATAGCGAGTAATTTTTATGCTATTTCTTGGTGTTTCTATGTAAATTGAACTTACATTTTCTGACGCATAAACCAAATCGCAGAGGGCAAGAGTCGTAGCCGCGATTCCTATAGCAGGTCCATTGACGATAGCTATTAGTAGTTTTGGGAATTTAATAAAAGCTTCGATAAAATCCTTCAAAAGTTTCATATGTTCATCTTCAGATTTACTCCCAGAGTTCGATACGTCATTGCCGCTGCTGTAAAACTCCGCTGTACCGGTCAACACAACCATACTGATGCTGTCATCAATTGCTGCTTCGTTGAGTATTTTAGTCACCCTATAGTACATATTACCGTCTATTGCATTTTTCTTCTGTGGTTTGTTAAACCTTATCACTTTAATGGTGTCTTTATTAGTTTCTACTATAGTATTGCCATCGTCCATTTTCATCTCTGTATTTTTAAGAACACGTAGATTTTATCGAGATTTCTGTAAAAAATATTTTAAAAATGTATTTGAGAAACGGAAGTACGTCAATAAAGCCGCATTCACATTTGTCTGACGTGTTGTGTCGTGATGCGTCAGAAAGGTATCGGTCTCATACAATTAATATGGTTGCGTGCACACTTCTCTGACGCAGTGTGTTGTGATGGCTTGTGTCGTGTCGCGTCAGTAGCGATCCCGGTCCGCGTCAGTTGGGTGAGGTGCGGGGGACGGCGCAGCGACACGACACAGCGGGTCGGACTAGTGTGCACGCGCACGTGTTGTGTTGTGACGCGTCAGTAGTTAGACATTCTAAAATACTGATGAAATTTTTCAGCATCACTCTCAAGCTCTTTAACGAGACAATGAAACTCGCCTTTAGTCTCTCTTTTTGTATTTACTGGATGTATCCAATATCTTCTTCTCTTTCTTTGTTTTATTAGAAGTGTTGCCAGTGCCAATAACTGCATATCTTCTTCATAATCTGAATCTGAATCGTATGATTCATGAAAAAACATTGCGAATGTGTAAACTCTCTGAGAGCTATAACTGAACTGATTAAAAATGCGTCATAACGCGTCACATAGATGTGAACAGTAGCCATCACGACAGAAAGCATCACGACACAACACGTCAGACAAATGTGAATGCGGCTTTACATAAACAAGATTAACTTAGTTACTATGTGCGATAAAGTTAGGTACACAAGGCCTGATCAAAGTATAGTCGAAGTGTTGCAGATTGTTTAATAGAAATGTCTTTATATTATCAAGTTAAATATTGTACAAAAATGGGATCAAAAGCGATTGTATATAAAAATTGAAGCTATCAAATAAAATCTTAACAGTTTTAGCGAGTTATTGGGATTATGTCTGAAACATTAATCCTCAAAACATTGCTATCCTAACTTGTTTATCAATTTATTTTATTTGTATACTAGCTATTATAGTCTAGTATTTATATATCTTCATTATAGTATTATTATAGTCGCGGACATGACTTCATCAACGCTGAATTAAAAAAATCATAGTAAGTAGCCTATGCGTTCTTCCAGACTGTGTTCTATATCTGTTTTAAATTTTTATCAAGATCCGTTAAGTCGTTTTGGAGATTAACAAACATTCATCCATCCATCCAAGTAAACTTTCGCATTTATAATCGCATTAATATTATAATAATAAGATCCATCACATAAAGTGATAAGACGATTCATAAAATGATAAGACGATTCATGTTCATATTCATGTTTTATATGCAAAATCTTATACAAAGGCTTATTTACTTAACATATTAGTAGGAATGAATTTTAAACCAAAACAAGTAACAACATATAGCACAGTACCAGACTATAGTTACTATACTCTTTGCACAGTAATTCTTGTTGTTGACTATAGTTGTAAGTTTGGTTATAGTAAATGATAACTTATTAGCTCATATCTTTTTAAGCGAATAACAAAATGAAACTTACCAAGAGAAATTAAGTGTACAAATTGTTATAATGCAATATTTGAAATATGAAATGTAAAATATTGGTGACCGAACAAACAAATGTAAACGACAATTAACTACTGATGCTAACTGATGTAAAAGAAACTAGACTTTGACCATAGATAAACACTCCGACGATAAGTCATTTTGACATTACAAATTGACAATCATGACATTGAAGTTGAAGAGTTGAAGGTGACGGAATGTGACTAAATTATTAAAATCAAAATTAAATTTTTCATACATGGTAGATGGAGAAATAGAAATTGTTTTATAAATAAGAGTTAGGTTGTACTAAAAAGTATTTTAGTTTAGTAATGTGTGGAGTGCTAACTAAACTAATAGGAAGTAGATTTTTTTATAATAAACTACCTTCTCTTTTAAAAGTTACAGCATCAGTATCATATCGAAGTATTAACATTTCCACTACAATGTTCAAGTCCGCAGTATTTGATTTAAAACATGCAGAAAAAGAACAAGTTAAGGAATTCCTTAATTCCTTCGACACTGTTCTTAGTGATTGTGATGGTAAGAATTTATATAGCAATAAAAAAATCAGGCAAACCTTACGTTAGAGTATAAAAAGTTTGTATTTGAACTAAATTGCTTTCCAGGTGTCTTATGGATCGACAATAACGCTATTCCTGGATCTGCAGATACCATGAATTACTTTCGTAAGATTGGTAAACGAGTATTTTTCGTAACCAATAATTCTACAAAGATTCGTAGCGACTTTGCACTTAAAGCCCAACAATTGGGTTTTATTGCAGATGAGGTATTTTAATAAGAATAATATTATAATAATATTATAATTAGTTAAACTATATTATCATAATTGAATTGTAAAATAATTTTGTAAAGTTAGATATGTAGACTAAATGTTTTATTTTAGAATGAAATTCTGTCCACATCTTACTTGGTTGCGCACTATCTCAAAAGTATTGGGTTTAAGAAGAAAGTTTACTTGATTGGATCAAATGGGATTGGAGACGAGTTGAATGCTGTGGGCATAAAACATGTTGGAGTTGGAGTAAGTCAATAAAAAAAAAATGCTATGTATTAATTAAAAACACTATGGATAGACTTTCTTTACAAATATACATGAAGCAAAACCAAATCAAATGTTTTGTTCTAATTTGAATAATCTTATTGGAATGATTTATTTACTTCATAGAAGGTCATATTGAAAAACAATAGCCAGCGTTCATATTTGACATTTTTTTCCCTCTATAACTCATGTCTGGTCTATATTTTTACCACTATTAAATACTTGTTATTATTTCAATATATGTATTTTCAGCCAGACCATGTTAAACCTGATTTCAAGTCACTGAAACCAACTGATTTAGATTCAGAAGTTGGTGCTGTTGTGGTGGGATTTGATGAACATGTCAGCTACCCAAAGTTCATGAAGGCCGCCTCATACCTAGCTTCTGAAGATTGCTTGTTTGTGGCCACAAATACTGATGAACGGTTCCCCAAATCCAGTTCAATAGTTGTTCCTGGATCGGGAACCTTGGTGAGAGCAGTCGAAACTTGTTCGGAGAGGAAAGCATTGGTGCTTGGGAAACCGCATGAATATATTAGGAAATATCTGGAATCCTGTGGTTTGAATCCGGCGAGGACTTTGATGATTGGGGACAGGTAAGATTTTCCTTCATAAAACTTTTGTTGATAAGAAAAGAAAAGGAATTAATCAAACAAGTAACGTAACATTAACTAAAATCTTACTAATATTATAAATGCGAAAGTTTAGATGAATGAGTGGATGGATGGATAGACAGATTGATGTTTGTTGGAAGGTATCTCCAGAATGGATCAACAGATCTGGATGAAATTTGGCACAGATTTAGAACATAGTCTGGAAGAACACATAGGCTAATAATTATTACTTTTTATTATTATTTTCAAATCCGTGCGAACAGAGTCGCGGGCGATAGCTAGTACGTTATAAAATAAGAACATTTAGTATATATTTTCCAGTTGAGTCAGTCCCTTCACATATTTAGTTCTAGATCTAGCAAATAAACATAGTATTCATTTGTTTCAGATGTAATACAGATATTGAATTTGGTGTTCGTTGTGGGTTTCAAACGCTCCTCGTGTTAACTGGTGTAACATCAACAAGGGATTTGGAGAAGATTCGTAAAGAGCAAATAGCACCATTGCCCGATGTTGTCCTACCAAAACTTGGAGATTTATTAGAAATAGTCAAGTCCTAGTACAAATTCAATTATTTAAAGAGATTTTAGATCATTGTACATTTTCAAACAGTATATATACTTTAGAATTAAATAGAGCAATTACCATTGAATTGTGATATTTATATTAGGTATCCAGTTTTTACACATTTCTACTTAAGTTGTTTTTGTTTTTTTAACAGGTTTTTTATTGCTGTGATGTAGCTCTTCTATTATGTGTTATAGTTTGTCTAATATATGGATGTTTAAACAATTTAATTCTATGTTTTTTGTATTATTTCTAAATATCTTACTCAATGTTATGTGAGCAATGTCTTTAAAAATAATAAATCTGATAATCTTAGGAAAGCGTAAGCGGCACTAACTAAGTTTAAGTATGAAATTTGATATGAAAATAATGTCGCTTTTATATCGAAAAATGATGATGGGATTTATGTATTTTTTATATATAGGTCTAGGTGAATACATAGTTATAGGAACATAACTCCGCTACGCCTATGCTACGCGCCTATAAAAAATTATATAGCATTTGACCTCTTGTAAAATTTATAATCTTAGAGTAGGCTTGAAACTCTTGGTTCTGATTACATAAAATTGAAATGCTTTTTACTAAATATCTATGCTCTACATTTCAAAATTAACCAAAACCTTTAACCTCAAACCTAACAATCAGTGTTTGCGCGTCGGGCCCTAGATTCGACTCTTAATTGTAGCTAAATTACTGTCACTTCTACGGTTGAAATATTGAAATTTTTAATGAGTTTTAAATTCAAGTTCATTTTTGATTTCATCTAAGTATTTTTAACAGTATAAACTTTTTTTATATCGTTTATACAAATAACCCCTTTCGAACACCGATAATGTGAATAGAGTATAATATAGCTATAAGGCATATAGATGTAAGCATCGAATGACGCCGTGATGTCTTCATAAAAGATAAAAGTAGGGCATTTGCTGAGCAAAGCATTCATGGGATGTGCTTAGAATGAGGAGCGACGGGAAAAAAAATGGCGCTAGAGAAGCGTAGGTACTCATAATCGCGCATGCGCCGTGCGTCGCTCAATCCGTCCCGCCTTGCCGGCACTGTACGCGCTGGGGCGCTCGGCAGACGGACAAACATCACTTGTACGTAGATACGTAGTATAGCTGGGACGGAAGTCGGTCGTGTGTTGACTATAGTCAGTGTGATTTTCCTCAGCTTCGCGATATAATAATGTAAGTATATTTTTCAAATTAAATGTAGAATATTTTTTTTTTACTATCAACAAGAGATAAGATAAAATCTATTTTAATTGAATGTATTTAAAAACAGAAATTAATATTTTAATTTATCGAAATGGAACCAAACATTTTTCCTAGTTCATGATTGTATGTTATTATTATTTCTGCTATAGTACATTGTACGTTTCATAACTAAATTTATGTGCTCTATATAATTGCATCCAGTTATATTTAGGACGAGAAAAATTAAGAGGAGGGTGAAATATTTTGGGCGCCTCTCGTTATGGCGGGCACCCTATGATTACACACGGCCACATCTACTCACTATTTTAATGTTCAATATACTTATATATGACGTATTGTTCATAAATATTGTCCGTATGTAACGCATAACATTCAAAAGTTTGTTTTGAAAGGTGTAAAACAAAGTTGAACATACAATTTCCAGATATTATTATATAGATAAGATAATTTATATCGGAGACCTTAAGTATTGGATGAATAAATTCATGCAATTTAATGATAAGATAGGAAATTCAGTGACGCGTAACTGCATCGACCTTCATTACTTACTGTTGCCTCACTAAAGTCATCAAATTACACTTGTTTTTAATTAATTACAGACTCTCGTAATCTAGTGTTCCTGTACATAGGTCGTGAAGTTAAGCTCTTAGAAATAAGCATAAAGCAAAAGGGCTTACTTTTCATGCTTTTGATCCACTTTTTGATATACATTTTTTAATTTAGTTCGACAACATGTCAGACTCAAAACAAAGAAAAATTTAACACGCATAGGTTAAATAGAATCTAAAACGAATTGATAAACGAAGCCTAGGAACTCTCCGTTTGAAGACGAATTATGCACAGGATCGCCTTAATACATTTTATTATTGAGCTTTATTAAAAGTATCAAAACTATTCATAAAAGTGTGCTCTATGTTGCTTAAGGATCACGTAAGAAGAATTATAAAACATCGCATTGTATTTTCTGTGTTTTAAAGGGGTAAAAGAAATAAAAAACAACGTAAGCAATAACATGAAACAAGTTTTCTTTGACTATAATTTTCATTTCGATTTGAAAAGAAAGTGTATTGCAATAAAATGAAAAGCCTAAGAGCAGCAATGGGAAAACCTCTGCGAAATTTGCACTGTTTATTTGCGACGTAGAAACTCGCAAGGTCGTTAGCACTGTAAACTTTTCACACGTTTTCACTTTCAGATTTCCTGTCGTTTGATACATTTAGATACCAGATTTTTATTTATATAATAAATCAAAGTAGGTACAGATTTCAGATACATTAACCAAGGTTAGTAGGTCAGTTTTGTCTTTTAAAAATAATTTTTATTTTTTGTGTTTATTTTTTGCAAATAAAGACATATCGTCCTCATTTTGTAAAGTTTATTTAGCATCTACGTAACTTGGTTTATTTGGTTAATTCTCAGGGTCGTGTTGTTTCTATTTCGGCTATCAAAGGATGACTCCTCAGTTGTTCTACCTACTCTGTCGTGCTATCTTTGTTTTGAAAACCAGTTAGGTATACCTGTTATTAGTCAATGTTAATCTAAACTTAATCGTTCTTTTAAATATATTTCGATTTTACCTTTTAATATACATTTAATCTACAATCTTAAACTTAGGTAAAATAAATTTCAACAATTTGTTTTAAATAAAACACATGAATTAAAAACTTTACAATTAAATTTATTTTCAGTAAAACAACATAATGACAAATTTATCTTCAAGAAAAATATCAAGTTAAGTTGTTGCTCGTACCCGTCGTAGTACTTATGCCTTACCAGCTATTGTTCCATATTCGCTCTTGGCGCGTGCGTGACCCGGCATCATAAGTACGGAAAAAATAATCTGTTCATTACCCATGAATATTTTCTTACTAACGGAGATTATAATATTATTTTACACTTCCTACATACATTAGGATTTCAGTTTTCAGTGATAAGTTTTACTAAATTAATAAAAATGCGAAAGATAATAATTTCATGGCTTTCACGCGGGTTAATTACCCACAATATTTTTGGACATTAAATCGGAATCGATCAAAATAATTTCTGATTTATACAAAAGATTAAATAAATACTTTTTTGTATTGTGAGCATCAGTTTTATTGTATTTTTTTCATTTTACGCAATTGAATTTTGTGAATGAAGTAACCACTTTACTGTAAAGGGTTGAAACATTTGCATATTAAATCATCGAGGCCTATTCTTAGGTGTGAGTCACATTCATGCGTCTAAAATATAAAGTAGGTATCTATAGTAACTTAGGTATGGGATGACTGATGATGATTACCTATGATTTTCTACGCCCATATTTTTATTTAATGTATTACGATTAGTTAACTGATTTCTTACCTCGTCTATTATACATTACTTAAATAATGAAGACTGAACGTTGAATGCATTAAGACTTTGTGTTAGTAATTAGTTGTGTGCGTCATACACGCTCGTGATAACATCACAAACCTTGGCTTAAAAAGGCATAAAATATTAACAACACTATATTTGAAAAGTCCTATGTTAGTTGCTCTCTTGGGAAATTATCTATTTAATGGCCTTATATAATTAGTTTGACTATTCTACTAAAATTGATTATATAGAAAAATTTGGCGTTTCAAATGTTTGCGTTGCAAATCAATTTCCTGTCACATTTTGATCTAGTATAGTCTTTGAATGGCCATTACTATCTGTTTATCCTAATCAAACTAAATAAAACTAAATGTTTTGGTAAAAATTGTCTACAATGACATTAGATAAGCTCTGCAAAGGATTTTGTTTACAAATTTTACGTTAAAGTATATATTTTTTGCTATTGAATAAATTATTTAAGAAGTTATTCACCAAAGTTGTAACAGAATACTTACTTACACGAAGAAAATATTTTAAGCTAACAAAGTTAAACACGGTCAGTAAACTAGGTCAATTAAGGTGTTACCGCGTTAATATCCATGACATAAGCCATGGCAATATTCGATAAAAAAAGACGTAACCAATTATTACTACGTTTGTTAAGTGTCAATGTAGTTTAACAAAAAATATATTATTTATTTTGTTATTTGTCTAAAAACAAACAACAAAATGTCTGGAGAATAATTACAGCGTGTTTGCCGATTTATGATATTTCAATTCAATAACAATGAAAAGTTAAATGTGACATTCCTCCACAAAAGTTTGTCATATTTTACATTTCATTGTTCATTTTCTTTCTATTGCAATAAAAGCTTTCTTTTTATTGTAATAAAAGCTTCAAAGAAAGCATAGCTTTTGTTTAAAAAGTTTACCAAAACTTCAATAAATGTTATTATTATTTATTACCTTGACAAACAAACACATAGCTATAATAGCATAGCTTTGATATTTTAGTAAGACATACAATCGACTGCGCAATGCGACCTTTTGCATCGCTTAACGTATATCTTGGTATTAACTTATTAAGTTAAATAGTTTAAAAAGATTTTAAGATTCAAGCATTCGACAGTAGATGATGAATTGGAGACCGAGAATTAGTTATCCGACATGAACTATTTATGTTGAATATTAATTTTAAAAATACATCTCAAATTTGGTACTAAATCTGTGTCAAGCATTTCAATAATGATCAGTAGCGTAACAGCTATAAATAAGCTTATTCTGAATGCTCACTTCTAAATTCATAACTCATTGAGCACAATCTGAATTTAGCCCGGTAGTGGCATACATATCAACGCGACCTTCACACGTAGGTCTAATCGTTTAGTCTAGACTTGCACCAGGCACCTATAGTTACCGCGGAGATGTAATTGTTTACGCCCCCTTCCTACATAAATTTACAGTTTTATTTTTACACATTTATATCTGCACTGTTATGAAGATTATGTCAGAACACAAGGTCGGAATGACCGAATCACTGTTGATAACAAATTATCATTTTTTAGTGTTGTATTCTAGTCTATGACTTCATTATTAAAAATATAACGAATATATTGAAAACACTCGTTTGTATATAAACTTATATATATTGTTTATATCAAATAACAAATATTTGGTATTAGTACATACATAGTATCTACAGTAAACGATAGTTAAAACTTCTAAGCGGTTAAATTAAATTGAAACTGAGACACCGAGGGTATAGGGTCCACAACCCTTGCACATTTATCCCGCTTTTTCCACTTTGAACAAGCACTCCGAGTACTGCGAGTACTTCTACTGTAGCTAATATGTGACCAATCAAGTCGATAAATCTTCACCAAAAGGCGACAGGGTAACGCCATATTTAGACACTAGCAGTATAATTTTTCTTGGGTTTCCCTTTAAATAAAATAACTGTGTGATGGATAAGAAGTGCGATTTAATAACAAATATGAAGTCGAGTTTAAAACATAGAACATATGATTAAAAGTAAATACACTACAATTGCACTATATCTTCTCGAGTTCTTATGTTACATGCAACAGTGTTCATGTGTCATTCTTGGTTAAGTTTACTAAGTAATGTAAACCACGCAAAGGCTTCGTAATAACGGAGTTATTTGAGCATAAATATTAGCAAACATATAAATACGAACGTAATATATGTGTACGTAATATATGTGTACGTATGTAGAAATAAAGACAATTTGTATTTAGCCTAACAATAGATAAAGGTAAAAAATATATTTATCTCATTGTTACATTAAACTTTACTTACGTAAGTACCTAATGAAAACTATAGTTTAGAGTTTGTTACATTTGGTTACATTGGATTTTGGACACCATCACAATTGATATTGTTTTGGCAATGTATCTGTTTGTTTACTAACCTATGACAATCAACACACAGTTAACTCATAAAGATTTGAAAAATTTTTACAGCATTTTTACGGACATATAGCTTACCGCTGATAAAGAATCCACATTGTCTTTTTTGTATCATTTACAATTAAAAAAACGTAATAGAAATTATATTAAATTTTATGAAACATAAATGAATTACATATAACAATTAAACATTATGCCTACTTAATTCTTAAATACTAAACGTTGCATGGATTATTTATAGAATCGATTTTTAGCCGACTTCAAAAAGAAGGAGGTTATCAATTCGACTGAATTTTTTTTTTTTTTTTTTTTTTTTATGTGTGTTACCGCGATACTCCGCCCCTGGCGGTCCGATTTTGATAAAAATTGTTTTAATCGAAAGGAAGTGCTTGCAGGTGGGTCCCATTTTTTTGTTTTTTTTTTTAAATAACTAGAAGACTAGTAGATTTTGAATATAGCTTCAAAATTTGTTGCGGAAATTAGGGACATTTTTGCTTTCAGCGCTTACGTAGGCTAAACTATAGGACCTACATAAAAATGATGTATGGCGAATTGTAGCTCTTTAAATGTGCTAAATAAAAGTCCGCGATAGCATATATCTATCTTTTATAGTTTTCTCACAATAACCATTTTTTTCTTTAGAAACATTAATTAAATTCATGCCCTATTTCCGACGCTATTATTCAAGTTCAGTATTAACCCTTATGTAAATAAATATGTTCATTATCAAGAGAATTTAATGTAGATTATATTTGCAATTTAAACTATATCATTCTGTCTAATATTTTAGGAGATATCGTAAGAATAAAATTACGCGGAAACGAAAAATGCTACATCGCGTTACAATGAATAGCACAAATTTGCTTTCTGGGCTTACGTAGGTCAAACTATATGACCTACATTAAAATGATGTATCGAGTAATTATAGATCCTTAAATTTGCTAAATAAAAGTCTCAGGTGGCATATATCTATCATCTATGGATGTCTCACAAAAACCATGTTATTATGAACAAACTTCGATTAAATTGCACACGAAAAACAGCGTCGTAAGCTTACGGCGCTATTATATTATATTCGATATGAATCCTTATCCAAATAAATATGTTTGATGGCTAGAGTATTAAATGCAGATTACATTAGCCTTTAAACTATGTAATTCTGATCAATAGTTTGGAAGATATTAAATTATTAAAAACTACGCGCATTCGAAAAATGCTACTGCGGCGCGCGGCTGGACAAAATTAAAGGCACGCTACGATGTATTAGTTCGTTAATTTTCAATTTGTATACCGATTTTGATAATTATTTCATTGTTTAAAGGATAAGTGGTTATCTGGTGTATTCTAAATTAGTTTTTGAATTGAAGTACACACATATTAAATAGGAAAGTCCTTTTCTTTATTTGTCTTATTTATGTCCTTATACGTATTAAGGAAATTTGTAATTAAACTTCAAATTCACTAAAAATTGAGAAATAAAACAAACATTTTAAGAAAAAAAAATAGCCGACTTCAAAACAAAAAAAACTATCTCAAACAAAATGCGCTCAAAAGTAACTTAAAAAAAAACAATTTCAAACAAAATGCACTCAAAAGTAACGTAAAAAAACAATTTCAAACAAAATGCACTCAAAAGTAACGTAAAAAAACAATTTCAAACAAAATGCATTCAAAAGTACCATAAAAAACAATCTCAAACAAAATACACTAAAAAGAAACAAAATAATGTCATGAAAACTTCTTTCTTTCTTTCTTCTCTCTTTCAAAAACCCTCTAAACTCTAAAGAAAGTTCTCTTCTTTCTTGTAACATGTCTATATTGTATAATTATTGTTATTTTGGAGTCGGTTTCGGCCTAAGTAGGGACATAAACGTAAGTATGTCTAATACATCTCAAATATAAAATGTTTACTTAGGCCGACACCGACTGCGAAATAACAATAATTATACAATATAGACATGTTACAAGAAAGAAGAGAACTTTCTTTAGAGTTTAGAGGGTTTTTGAAAGAGAGAAGAAAGAAAGAAAGAAGTTTTCATGACATTATTTTGTTTCTTTTTAGTGTATTTTGTTTGAGATTGTTTTTTATGGTACTTTTGAATGCATTTTGTTTGAAATTGTTTTTTTACGTTACTTTTGAGTGCATTTTGTTTGAAATTGTTTTTTTACGTTACTTTTGAGTGCATTTTGTTTGAAATTGTTTTTTTTTAAGTTACTTTTGAGCGCATTTTGTTTGAGATAGTTTTTTTTTGTGTGTAACAGTTAAAAATCTATGATAGTTTTAATAATCAGCTGATGTTTTCGATGTCCGTGCGAATCGCTTCCGCAAGGTCGATGATGTAATTGCCTAGTTTAGCGCGACGTGAACCGCTATTAAAGTCTTCGATAACTCTACGACACACAACAATGTTTTGTGTATTTTTGCATGACATCATCCACAATCGCTTAGATTGTTTGCCATTGAGTTACCTATGTTCTTTCCTCAATTCCTTTCAATATAATATAAATACGATATTGTATAAAACGTTGAATGTATTAATTGATAGAACGTATAAAATAAGTTTCATTTAATTTGTTATCTTACGGTTTTAAACTTTAAAGATACAGTAACTACCTCCTAAAAGGATAGAATAGTGTAAACTGTTTTTAGCAGGGTAATTGGCAAACGAAAGAGTTACTGATGGTAATGCGCCCGCTTTTGTCTTAAAACAAAGAAGTTAAGGACTAATGTTAGCAAGTTCCACAAAATGATCGTTAAGTAGGATGATAGCAAAACACATCCTCGTAGATTTCACAACGATATGCATATTTGAACCCTTATGGGTAATCCATGTGTTGCGTTTATGTTTCAAAGAAATTGAATCACAGTTATAAAAATTGTTTTTCTTGTTACAAACAAAACCATAATTTACTGTATTTATATTGTATTGTATGTTATAATTCCAGCTGGTGTGATGTCGGAAGAGTCGCAGACGCGGGAGGCGGTGGAGCAAGTGACGCAGGACGTGAAGGACGTCAAGCTGGAGAACGGCGGAGCGGCGGGGGCAGCGGTAGGCGCGGGGGCAGCGAGCGCGACCAACGGAACGCCCGCCAAGAACGACGACAATGCTATACCCTTTAAAGTTAGTTATCTTTGCAGATCCTTGAAATATATCTCTCATATCTGCGAAACAAGCCGCGTAAGAAATTATTGTCATTTCGGTACGATCTACTTCGAAAATTAGATTATTTTATTTGTGAAATCAGAATCGAAGTGTGTTATTAAATCCAACGTTATTTACTGCAGACACGCGACCGTACCAGGAACGCTAAGGTGCGATGTAGGCATTTCAAATAATACTTAATAAACAGAATGTACATCCCCAAAATATATTTTTAATATCTTTCTCAAATTCAGCGAATAATGTAACTACCGAGGTTATTAATTAAACTACGGTTAAGATGCTTTATGATGTTTTCGGAAAGTTTATTGACACGCAAAAATTTTTTTGCGTGAGGGATAATAAATATGGTTGTATTTTCTATAAGAATATCAATTTATGAAGAAGAAATATCGGATATTTCTTCTTCATAAAAAAAGCTACAAAATATCTGTAGCTTTAAATTATTAAAGCTACAGATGTTTTGTAGCTTTTTTTAGAAAGTTTCTAGTGTCTATAAATAAAATAATTCTGTTCTTCCAGGATGCTTTCAAATTATTTTCGAAATTCGGCGATCCAAAATCTGACGGAAAACTGATTACATTATCCCAAAGCGATAAATGGATGAAGCAAGCGAAGGTCATCGACGGAAAGAAGATCACTACTACCGATACTGCCATTCACTTCAAGAAGCTCAAATCATTGAAAGTCGGTGTTGATGATTATCAGAAATTCCTTGATGACTTGGCCAAAAGCAAAAAGGTCGAACTAGAAGAAATCAAAAGAAAACTGACAACGTGCGGACAACCTGGGATTACAACTCATGTAAGTTTAACTTAAATACAACTTTCAACATTTTGTAATACATGGACTTGTGGAATTTTAAACATCAAGATGGTTTGCATTATAGGAAGATATATTAGTTGTCGTGTCTTAGAAAAGCCCAGAATTGTTTCGAACAATATAATACATTGCTCGTTATGTTGTCACCTTTGTAAATAACTTTGTTTAATTTTCAGTTACCAAAATCTCCCGCGGCCGCCGCCGCTGTGGACAGACTGACGGACACTAGCAAGTACACCGGCTCCCACAAGCAGCGCTTCGATACCACCGGTAAGGGCAAGGGAATTGCCGGCCGTAAGGAACTCGTCGACGCATCGGGATACGTCACCGGCTACCAACACAAAGACACCTACGATAAGTCACACTAACATGTTAAGTCTTTATGGCCTTATAATTATGTTACATGTAATCCCAATCTATTGTAATTATTAAATAATCCGATAATATTACATTTGGTACAAAATAGATATGTGCAAATGGTTACGTATATTCTCAGTTATTATTTTCAATAACAATGTCCCAATTTACAAAGCTTTTTGAAAATGAAATTACATGACAGGGTGCACTTTGTAACTCAAATATAAGCAAACAGTGAGATTTTTTATGTATTTTGAACAATTTATAACCGAACCAAATAAAGCTGTCTTATTAGATTTTTGTCTAATGTTTGGGATTTTTAAGTCAGCATAATATGTGCCTTTAATTTATTTAATAAATAAAAAACTGAAATTATTAATTGCTAATACAAATGAAAAGGCATTTAATAGTCGTCCAATGTTGGTGTAATATCTAAGTTAAGGCGGCTTTCCTGTTTTACGGGAAATTGTGAGTATTTTTTTAATAATCTCTCGCGTCCTACTGACAGCTATTTACTACTCGTAAATTGTTTGGTTAATAGAAATAATTGAGGAAAGTGTGTATGAAATTCATTTAAGTTATCCTCGAAATTTTAAATATGTATAAAAAATCCAAAAGTAATTGACGACATAAAATATTAATTCAAAAAGGTATGTTAACATTCCTTAAATATCTTATTTTAAAACTATAAAAATTTGTATTTTGTAGTATTTATTTAATAAAATTTATATAATCCTGGAAATGTATTTTTTTATCACGTAGTTTTATCTAGTCGTGAAAGTTTTAGTATTTTATCAATAAGTTATATAAATTTTTATTAAATGTATCCAAGTTTTGTTAGTTATCTGTCGATGGAGCCTAATTTTTTCAATGTTATTTTTTAATGAATGTTTACTGAAAGTCTAGCCACAATTAAATGTTTTTTCATCTCTTCAATATAACATAAATGTGTTTTAGTATTTTTTAACATCTTAAATAGAATTTTAATGAAATTTCAAATAAACTTAATTATTGGAATATTGTATTATTTCAAAGATAGGTTTTGATTTCTTCTGTATTTTTATTATAAAACAGCTGGAATCTTTGTTTTGTTTTTAATAGTTTCATAATGTATGTGACCAACATATAAAATAAAAGAAACACTTTTCATAGGTACCATTTATTTGACTTAAAACTACAGTTATATATGTAAAGCCGTAACATGTATGAAAGTATGCATATTGACAATAAAACATAATAATAATATGTTCACTACTAATATACTTTGAATATAAATTTCTAAACGTCCAAACTCTATGTAGTTTATGCCTATAGGTTAATTATTCTACAATAACGTAATCACACTCACTTCGTAACCTTGACCAGCAACTTTAACAAGTTTCATAAAAAAATTCCAAGCAATGATCAAACACGTGTATTAATATAGTATTTAATATTTTTCATCATTGGTCAAAGACGTATATTTTAAGCACACATGCGTACAAAATAATTTTAACTTTAAACTAGAAATAATATAAAAAATAATGGAAATTATAATCATATTAAGAAAGCGTCGGTGGCTCAGGGGTTAAGCACTTGACTTGCAATCTGCAGGTCCTGGGTTCGAATCCCGCCATGTACCAATGTGTTTTTCGATTTTCGATTTACATATGTACATTTATCCGACGTTCTTACGGTGAAGGAAAACATCGTGATGCAACCTGCACATATCTGAGAAGAAATTCAATGATATGTGTGAAGTCAACCAACCCGCACTTGGCCAGCGTGGTTGACTATGGCCTAGTCACCCCTAACTTGGGGTAGGCTCCGAGCCCCTCGGTGGGGACGTATAGTGAGCTGATGATGATGAGTAATATGGCTAAGCACACAATGAAACAGGTACTTCATACTAACAAATAAACAAACTCCAATCAACATTTTCATTATACAAATTAATATATGCGTAATTATTAATAGAAATATAACTCTGTCTCTTAGCCGTCTTTATCACTAATAATCAAACGATATATTTTTTCTTTTATATAATTAATTTAAAAATACATATTTAATACCTAACCCGCTCGATTAAGTGGATACTCTATTCCATCCATTCAGCCTCGTAACGCCCACTGCTGGGCATAGGCCTCCCCCAAAGATCGCCACGATGATCGGTCCTGTGCAACCCGCATCCAGGATACTCCCGCAACCTTGACCAGATCATCGGTCCATCTTGCGGGAGGCCTGCCCACGCTGCGTCGACCTGTACGTGGCCGCCATTCCAGCACTTTGCGGCCCCATCGGCCGTCCGTTCTGCGGGCAATATGGCCGGCCCATCGCCACTTAAGGTTTACAATTCTTTGGGCAATGTCGGTTACTTTGGTTCTGCTGCGGATCACATCATTTCTGATGCGATCACGCAGAGAGATTCCGAGCATTGCCCTCTCCATTGCCCTTTCTGTGACTTTGAGCCGCCTAATGTTGCCCGCAGTGAGGGGCCACGTCTCAGTTCCATAGGTCAACACTGGCAACACACACTGGTCGTAGACTTTCGTCTTGAGACACTGCGGTAAGTCTTGGGACGAGAGGACACCCCGTAGCTTCCCGAACGCTGCCCATCCAAGTCGGATTCGGCGATTGACCTCCTTCTCGAAGTTGGACCTACCTAACTGGACAGTTTGTCCTAGGTAAACATACTCGTCGACAACTTCGAGGGTATGGCCTCCGATGGTTATTGGAGTGGGTGGAACATGGATATTCGACATGATCTTCGTCTTATCCATGTTCATTTTCAGACCCACTCGTTCGGAGGCTGTATTGAGGTCATCGAGCATTGTACAGAGTCCCTCCATGGTCTCAGCCATGACTACAATGTCATCAGCAAAGCGCAAGTGCGTGATGTACTCGCCGTTGATGTTGATGCCTAGTCCTTTCCAGTCGAGGACCTTGAAAACGTCTTCCAACGCGATACTCTATTCATATACACGTAATAAACGAGTTTTAGATTGAGGTCACCTTTTCGATTTGAAGACTTTAAAAAAACGTTAGTAGTATTACAAGGCCGTTAGTTTGTTTCTTTTTTAAAGCATCAAGTTTGTGAACTACATATTTCATTTATTAACAAATGAAAGTTCACGAAAGCAATTGAATGGTTTGCAAAATCTATATATATAAAAGAAAGTCGTGTTAGTTACACTATTTATAACTCAAGAACGGCTGAATCGATTTGACTGAAAATTGGTGGGCAGGTAGCTTAGAACCAGGAAACGGACATAGGATAATTTTTACCCCGTTTTCTATTTTTTATTCCGCGCGGACGGTGTCGCGGGTAAAAGCTAGTTATTAATATATGTAATTAGGTGGAGTATTTCGAGCTTTCTCCATAAGTATATTTCACCAATTCTTTGCTAATGAAATACGTATATTGCACGATGTGAGCGAGACATATACACGCTAGCCAAAGCAGAGAGATAGAAAATGTCTTACATCAGTTTGCAGGCCTTGCACTTCTACTTATTACATACTTTAGGTCACACAAAGATTCAGAGCTATATTAAAGGTTTCTTGTCAGCTAATTATTATTATTTATTATTGTCAAGATGGAATAAACATTGGGATAGGCTAGTCAATCGTCATGGTACATCGCGAGACGACATCGTTAACATCCCGACATATCTAACCTCAAAAATTCGATTAAAAAAATTCCGCGTATTTTGACATTTACAGATTGGAATTGTTTAGTAAAGCAACATATAAATCCAAAATAATCTGTATTGTTAATAAAAGATTACAGATTAATATAAACAATAATGAATTCCTTGGTTTTCTATACTAGCTACAAAATCGAGAAATTTATTTATTTTAAAAATAACATTATTATAAAGAAAGTTAAATAAAAAGCTCAAATACCCAACTTTAACAGAAATATCACACTAATAGACTACTGTTAATTTTCCTTTTGTCTTTCCATAACAATGGAAAAACATAGACTGACCACAATAATCTCAATAATTTTTTAATTCTTATTATGTTTACTGTTGAACTCAATTTAACTTCGGTTTATTATATCTAAATAAAAATTTATAAAATGATTTAACTAAATGAAAAACACATTGAAAAAATTGCGCCGATTTTAAACAAAATTTTCACCATGTTTACATATTTGACTCAAATAACTCATACTGACAACCTTTTCTACGCAAAAAAAAATCGTAAATTATAAATTTATAAGAAATTAAAATAATTGATATATAAATAAATAATAATAGCAGGTAACACTGCAAGTGGATTCACGCATCAGTCTATTAGAAATCAATTATATATTTTTCTCTCAAATAAAATATTTACTACTACATACATATAATTGATTATGATATTTATCATCTATTCAAGCAAATAAAAGCAATGAAATGGAATATAACAATTTAACGAATCGAAACAACAAGTATTATGTTAAAGTATTTGATATTATGACATAAAACTGTTAACATATGCATTAAGTTATAATGTTCAATATGTGAAAACTATATTTTTATAAAAACTTAGCAATATATGTCATGTATCATTATTAAACCAAATAAAGTGTACATAGTTCTTCGTAAAAGGATTAGAGTTGGTAATAATTTGAATCTTAAATTTACAATATAACGCAATATGGAATTGAGATAATTTTTATCATTTCCTAATCATACTATCACAAAATCAGATGCAGGTACCCAGTTTTTACATCGGGTCATCGATGGTACTTACTTTCATTGCAAAATAATATATGGCGCGTGTAGCCAAGAAGAATGCGATCAGGAAAGCTCCGACGTAAGCAACGTAGATGCCCCCACCATGCACCTTGGCCGAGTTGTATGTGCCGAGGGTTACTCCAAGAGCAATCGCGAAGAATATGATGGCGAGGACTGCAAAGATGGTGCCCCGCAGAGCCATGCGTGACCCCACAGATGAAACCTTGCGGCAGTGAGGGCATCTTGCTGGCGCGTTTCTCAGACGTTGATACTGAAAACATGTTTTGTTAATATGCATTTATCAATATAGTTACTAGCAACCGGCCTTAGCTTCATCCTGATACTAATAAAAAACTCCAAGTTAATCCGTAAATAAAGCAGCAAAAATTTCATATGGAAAATAAAATAAAACAAAAATGCATAAAAATAATAATTACTTATATCAAGTTTTAAAAACCAAAGTATTGACATTATTGTATGTATTGTATTATTAACAAAATTTCATTATTTTTACTCATTTTAATCTAGCCATAATACAGAATTTTAAAAGAATTTCACTAATTCATAACTGAATAAATTGAAAATGTACAAAAGTATCAATAAGCAATTAGGGTAAATGATTTTTTTTTTAATTTAAAAAGCAACTCATATCGTCATATTGAGAACTCGACATGGGCGTCAATGAACATCTTGGTGTTACCGCTCGTTTGCCCCCTTCTCTCATATAAAAAAAAAACAATCATCGCTGTATAACATTCCAAGGAATTCCAGATACAAATGGAAAAGACAACTGGTTTCTATGCAAAAGACAAACATAAATCCATACAAAGCTCTGCATGTTATTTAAATTTTTATAATGTTTAGTTTAAATATACTCACCAAAAATGTATCCTGACAATGTACACAAATAACTCTGCACATGCCAGGCAATGTAGATACCGGCGGGGTGACCGGTGATGGAGCGAGGTTTATGATCCTCTTGCAGTCAGGTCGGGGGCACGCAATACGCTGCGATGACGACTTGCAAATCAATAAGCAGTTGCAAGGACAACGCACATACTTCTTACCCGGTGGCGCATTCCTTATTGGCTGAAATTAGTTATTGATAGATAAAAATAGAAATGGATATGTACTTTAATTATAAATGTTTAAGTTATTTCTCACATTTCATTTAAATAATGTATTAAGCAATTTCAAAAGAAAACTATATTTTGTAACACATGTATTTAAGACAACAAAATCTATCTCTGTCTACCCTATAACATTATTGTGTGAATTTCCTTTTATTTCACCATTTATACTTATTTAAGCTACAGCCATATTTTTGCATATATGTTTAGGATATACAACAAAGTTGACTAGCAGATAACTAATGACTCATAACACTACAAAGCCACACTTTCATACTGAGACATTGTAAAATACACTTTACATTTTCAGCATACTACATTACTATTGTAAATAATATAAATACTGTTTGTTACTGGATACAAATGTATATATTTTATTATCTAATAGCTGTTGCCTGTACCTCCATCCTCACAGAATTAAAAAAAACCTAATTAGTAGCCTATGTGTTCTTCCAGACTATATTCTATATCCATGCCAAATTTCATCCAGATCTGTTGATCCATTCTGGAGATACCTTCTAACAAACATCTATTCATCCATCCAACCATCTATCCATTCATCCATACATTCACATTTAATATATAATAGTAAAAAATATTCCTACCAAATCAGGAGAACTAAGTGTGTCTGCAAAATTGATAGATTCATAAGTTTTAATGATTACTAAAATCTCAAAATGTTCCTGCTTTCTCTTCCACATTTCAAATCCTTTACATACTTCCAATACAAATATAAGAATATTAGTGCTTATCCCACCTATTTTAACTCTGGTTCAAGTTTGTTGCAGCAACATTATAGAATAGTAACATTCATTATATTGATATTAAAACAATGTGATCATTGAATTAATTATGATAAATGATCTTTTGCTGGATTTAAAAATCTTTTTAAATGCAGTTTGATAGAGTTGTTATGTCGTGAGAGGTCACATTAGGTCATTAGGCAATGTATATAACTCAATATTCTTATGTATAATCATCTCTTACCGTAGCTTCATGACACACAGAACATTTTACAACATGCTGTTCCCTTTTTCCCGAGATATCTATCATAGACTGGCATACGCGGCAAGTCACCATAGGCATTCCTGCCTGCTGGTACGGTGGTGGAAGCTCATCCGGTCCGATGGGTGAGATTGTGCTTACATTGACTTCCTCTGTTGAATAAAGTTAACATTACGTGGTATACATACGTAATTAATCTTCAAAACGTAACAATCGAACTAGTCGTTGCACAACACAACGTTCAACCAAGCTAGACAATCTTTCAATATTATTTTAGTAGGCATTGTTTAACAATAAAAATACTAGAAAATAGTTGAATCATCAGCTGTCAAAAATACTAAAAATGCTTACCATCCCTTAAAAGCGGTTGGTTTTCGCTTTGTCCGTCGCCCATCGTAGAACACGAAAATTTTAATAACTCAATATGTAAATACCTTTACGTGAACAAGGAATTCTTTTGACGAAAATTGTCATACCAGTTTACTTCGATTAAGTACAAAAAAATAAAAACATCAAATTGGCTTGCTTTGTGGTTTTCATAGACAAGTTAAGATAAGAAATGGCCCTTTTTGAAACGAGTGATTTCAAAGTTCCACAACACCAACATTTGTTAACAAAAATGAAAATATTGTAATTTTTACCCTGTTAGCATGATGATGACTATAATAAATAAGGTAACGAAATAAATAAGACTTTTGCGAAAATTTTCATTGTTGGACGAACCACTGAGTTGGATGTGACAGCCCTAGTAAACAAAAAGCACATGGCCGTTGACAGCTGTGACACATGTCTTTATGTGCGCTCTGTCAAATAATTTGAAATTGAATAAAGCTCAAATACTTTGCAAAAATACTTATTATTTACTTAGCTGCCATGTGTCTGAATTGAAACGGTGAAAAAATACGTGAAATTAAGAGTATATGTAGCTAGCAAAATGGCATGTAAACTACATAGAGTTCGTTACTATAATCCAAAACCGGAACCAATAAATTGTGTCTCTTTTAATAAAACTAATAAAACACTTGCAGTAGCAAGGTTTGTTATTTTTTTAACATTTAATTTGAAAAAGCGATGGCAGTGTATGTTATTATTTTTATTTCTTACAGGTCTGACGCCTCTATAGAGATTTGGGATTTAAATTACGCCCCTTACTTGATTAAACATATTCCCGGTGCGGAAAACGCGTCAGTGGAAGCATTGGGATGGGTTAACAATAGATTGTTATCAACTGGACTTGGTGGAGCTTTGCTGGAATGGGATGTTAATACTTTGAGTATTAAAAACACAGTGATACTGACAGGGTATGCTGCATGGTGCCTTGACGTTGATCCTAACAATACTTTAGTAGCTGTGGGTACAGAGCAAGGTTATATTAATCTATACAGTGTTGAATATGATGACATTGTATATAAGAAGTTATTTGATAAGCAAGAAGGTAGAATTATGTGCTGTAAATTTGATAAAACAGGAAAGGTGTTGGTAACAGGTAATGTTATATTGTATACTTTATTTCCAGTATCCATTTTCATTATTGTATGTTAACGTCAATTAAAAATATGGATTTTTATGCTGGATGCTGATAATTTATAACTTTATGATAAATATATCATTATAGGGTCTATCAATACAATAAGAGTATGGAATGTAGAGACAGGCCATGCTACTTGTCGTATTTCTGTCAGTAGGCGTGGGAATGAGATGATTGTGTGGTGCCTGGCAGTGCTTTCAGACAATGTTGTTGTGTCCGGAGACAGTCAGGGCAGGTTGACATTTTGGGACAGTGTCCTCGGTGAACAGGTAAATTAAAAAAATAAATAAAAAGTTAAAAAAATGGAACATACATATACCCATCCTGTCATACATACAATACAAAACTTGATATTCAAAAATTTTCAATGTTAAGTATTGTTTCATGTGTTTTTGCTAAAATCCGGGCTGATTTTATGTTTGATGTGTGTAGTATTCTGAATATATGACTAATGCAGTATAATAAGAGCACATTATGCTGTGGCAATAGAAATCTTTGAACATTTTTGATAACTGTGGTTTTTAGAGTTAAAATTTTTCTTTCAGATAGAGTCGTATACCACACATAAGTCAAATATACTGTCAATAGTTGTGTCTGATGATGAAAAGAATTTATACTGCAGTGGAGTGGACCCTGTTATTATGAATTTTGTTAAAGTGAGCAAAGGCTCGGGTAAAATTACTGGTGCCCAGTGGGTGAAGAATGTACAGAGAAATATTCATGAGCATCAAGTCAGGTAAAGTACACATTTAGAAACAGGAGCTATTTGTGAAATATAGATTTAGAAATACCTGAATAATAATATTGTTGATTTTTTTAGAGCGTTAATTTTGAATGGAGACAAATTAGTGTCAGTGGGAGCTGATGGGTATCTTACATTATCAAGCTACCCGCCTAAATGGGTTATGAGAATACCACCAATGATTCCTACTGTCAGATCAGCTGTTTGTGGAAATAACAAGCTTTTGTTATTAAGGTATGTGCATTATTATTGTAATATAGGGCTCATTGCATTTAAACAACTATTCTACACTAAGTGACTGGAATGGAAAACACTAAAACAAACATAAAACAATATTTGTTGAAGGGTTATAAAATTATATTGCTCCAATTAGAGGTTTCTGGCACATTATGTATAGTGTGCCTTTTTTGTATGGGGAGAAAATCCGGGACCTCCAGAGGAATGCATGAGGACTGTCTGCACTGGGCTTCTGCACAACCCAGAGAAGAGGGAAACTTCCCCCAACCCCCCACATTACTACAGCAACTCAAGACCACACCTTGTTGTTTGATCTATAGTGTACCTAAGCACTGTATGTTACCAGTTTGTTTTGTGAAACATTTTCCAGGTATTCTAATCACTTAGAAGTATGGAAATTAGGTGCATACGGAACTAATAAAAATGGGAATGTAATGATTGCTGATGTTCAGTCACAACAAAATGATGATAAAGAAAATGATAACACACAGTTGGAGCAAGATACAGTAATATTAGATTATAAGAAAGGCAATAAATCATCAGGGACACAGAAGTTGAAAATAACTGATAAACCTTTGAAGCTAATATCAGTTAAAACAAAGAAAAACAAACAGATAGTGAGCTGTGCTCTGTCACCAGACGGCCAGTTTATTGCTTATTCTACTGACAGTGATGTACGAATCCTTAAATTGGATACAGTACGTAACAATTTTATTATCACTAATAATTCTTTGACTTTGCACATGAGACACTAATGTACTATTCATCTTTCAAGTTGGACCAAATTATACATGGTTTTGAATTACAATTGTATCAAGATAGGTTTGGTATAGTCCGGTCGCGGAGCAGGAAGAATTTCGTACAATGACCTCTTTATCTACTGACAGAGGTTCCAAACGTTTTTGTATTAAGTGCGGTTTACATGAATTATTTGAAAGTGAAAGAAAATTTACCAACTTATAAAATATAGTTATTACTATATAAATCATTTATTTAGATTTAATAATACAAGTAAAAATAAAAATCTAGACAAGTATCTAATAATAAAAAATCAAAAAACAGAATCTGATTCCTCTGTTTCGGAGTAACTGTTACTTTGCTCTATTGTTCAATTTCGAGAAGTGAAGAATTCATTTGCATAATATTTTAAAACCAAAAATTAATTATCGGAAAGCCGGCAATAAAATAGATGAATGCCTGCACTTTCGTCTTTCAAATATTCGTTTCGATTGTTCATTTCGAACTAACCAATAATTAACCTTTTCGGTAATCCTTCTAACGGAGCCCATAAAATTTTTATTATGCAAACAAACAAACTAAAGGTTTAGAATCCCTGAGGACGGCGGCCTTTGTTTCTGTGCGAGCGAGACTCATTGTATTTACGCGGGAGCGACAGAGACAGGTAATGCGAGTTCAATGTACGAAATTCTTCCTGCTCCGCGACCGGACTATAGTTTTGAAATTATCTCATCCATTCACTGTGATACGAGATTTTTATAAGACAGGTTGTCTAGGCTTAGAACAAATTGTTTCCAATTCAATCAACTCTACATATTGGTGTGAAATCAAGATTTGTTTGATTCCACTAAAATATCTCTACTCACTAAAAACCACACTAAAATATCTCCCAATTTCTGTTTATAGTTATTATATATTGTGATATTTACATAAGACATTGTTTTATATCTTTTTTACTATGCTTATATTTGATAATAATTTATATTTTAAGGAGGATGAAGGTAACATATCATTGACAAAAGTATTAATAAGTGGATTGTCGTCAATGTGTGACCGCATGGTGTTCAGCGAGGACTCACAGACGTTACTGGTACATTCTCGGGGAGAGATTAAAGCTCTGCATGTTGATGCCCAAGCCGGTGCCACCGTTATACAGACAATATCAACTGACAAATGTAATTATCACAATTTTTTTATCCTTACAGTATAGGTTTTCATTAAATGTGTCTGTAGGCAATTTAACTATAAGAAGAACACCGCGAAGTGCCCTGACTGTACTATAGTATGTATTCTTTATTTATTTATTTCAGATTTAAAGAGTAAAACTGCGTTACATTTGCACGTGTCAAAGAAAACTCCTTCAAATAATACGTATGTGGTGATGTCGGACACGGAGGGTGTGGTGGTGGTGTGGTCGCGCAGTCACAAGAAGTTTGAGCATCATGTGACGTTGCCCAAGTACCGCTGTGTGCCTGCAGCACTCACTGTCGATACACATAACGAAACTCTTATTATTGCTTATGTTGACCAAAAGGTAACATATAACAGAATATTCATATTTTATGATTCTACAATATTGTGAATATAATATACATTAGGTTAATGAAATTCGATGAAGAAATGTAATTTTAACTAGTTTAAAGTAGTTTCGCATACTTTCAAACTGATTAGTCGATGTAAAAGAGGCTCAACTATGGCGGCTCAAAAGCCACCATAGTCGAGAAGATGTAAAGCACTATAAGCCATTTAAGACGATCTTTAAATTCTGAATTTTGATTCCAGTTAATTGAATACGATCTGTTAAATAAGAAGTTAAGTGAGTGTGGAGGCGAGGCTCTGCCGGCGCAGTGGGTCGCGCGCCGCAACGCCGTCGCCTCTGTGTCGGTGCACCCCGGCTCTGACGCACTCGTCTTCCAGGACGAAACCTCGCTTTGGATCATGAATAAGAAACCTACGGTAATGTTTACAGTTCACTTGCATTACCAATTTAACCACTAAAATGAGTATTATTAAATAAATCTAATTCAATTTAGGAATTCATTTTTAAATTCTTAGTTAATTTTTTGAATTATACTTTACCAAGTTGTCCACCACTATTAGTTAAATCCTATCATTCGATATCCAGGTTTAAGAGATAAAAATGTGTCATTGGCTATTTTGTAGTTGCGGCCATCTTGGATTCATTATTATGTATGGACTCTACTCGTCTAGCCCTATCAATTGATACCCATGTTGGGGGCTATACAAAAATATTTCGATGACACGCGCCATTTTGTAGTGGCGGCCATCTTGGATTTATCATAGTGTTCTATGTTCTACTTGTCAGGCCCTTTCATTTAATAGTCATGTTTATTTTCAGAATACTAACGAAGAACCGAGTGCTAAGAAGAAATTCAATAAAAACGACCATAGTATGAACCTTAAAATAATACCTATAAAGGTGGGTATTGATATTAGTCATCTTTTATATGCATACTGAATACGTGATAGAAATGTTTACGAATTATTCTTTTTTTGCAGTATTTAGCAGGATTTCATTGGATCGGTGACGACGAAGCGGTCACCTTGGAAATTTTACCAGAAAACATAGTTTCTCAACTGCCCCCGGCGTTTGTTACTAAGAGACACAATATGGGATAATTTATGTTATGAGCAAAATAACATATTTAAAAAAATAAAACAACAATTAGTAGAACATTGTCTTTTTTATTTTATAGTTATGTATTCCAGCACATTATAAAAAGAAATTATAAAAAAAATATTTACCTTTTCGACATAAGACGGCAGCAAATTACTTCATGTATGTTCATATGTGACGTTTTAGATCATTTATTGGACAACAAAATGATATTGAACGTCAACTAGTAGCACATGTAAAAGAACATTCTCTCTCTCTCTCTCTCTCTGCCTAGCTCGTATCCCACATGGTGGTGGGGTCGGCTTTTCCAATGTAAAAGAACGTTATTATCTCTTATTTCTTCGAAGAGTTTGAGGAAGGTGTTAATACTACGTAGGTGCAACAACAGTGGAGACACCGTAACTATCTTGCACAAAACACCACGATGACGTCATTTCTTAGACGTGTATAGTATAAGTAAATTATCACAATAAATCAAACTGCGTGACGGTAAGTTGTTGGGGTCGTGTCCACATGTCGTCGGTGACCTCAGAACGTGCCACCGGCAGCTTGTACGATATTGGGTCGCCGATTCCTCCCCTGAAATAATAAATTAATTTTATAAAGCATTTATTTTGAAATTTTAGGTTTGTTATTTTAGATCGCAAACTTTAGACCATTCAAGATTGAGTGTTTTTAAGTTAAAAATATTCTAGATAAATGAACATTAGCCCCTTATAGACATTTACAAATTCGACGTCTCATGTAGATTAATTACAATATAAAGATGTAACCCTAGTTTTTTGTAGTAAAGGAAAAGAAAACACTACCCTAAGAAAATCATAGTCTGCTTATATGGATCGTAGATTTGTCCCGGCGGCAATGGCGGTCTCGTAGGGTAATTGCGCCCAGTTTTTACTAAAGGTCCGTAGCAATCGAGTGGATATAGCGCCCGGTGGCCTATTATACCTGTAATAATAATATTGTAGGTAATATTATACTAAAGAAAATGATCCAGTGTAATCGAAAATGGAGCAGAAGTAAGGACAGAAGTGACTCGAATCTTAGTCTATGATTTTGGTGTATACGTGATAGCTATTCTGTAATTTGTGACTTGTAACCTTTATAAAATTAATCAAAATTATTACACAAATTAAATGAACTTTTAACGACCCATCAATAATATGATATTAATCTGTCTTTCTTGACAGTGCCCCAAAATAAATTGTTTGTACATACACTTAAATGGATTAAGCCGGGTTTCTACGTAGAGACCGTTGGTGTAAGTGGGCAGTGGGAGTATGAGGTGTCGCTTTGCTCGACTAGCAAATTAATTAGTTTTGTTGATCATTAATCTTGGATTAAAATCTTGGATTCAAAGAGTATGTAACTACTTCGTACTTCGTGCTTGGATTAACACATAACTGGGCAATTGCAGATATAAACTTACAAGGCGCTTTATGTGTTTTCATTTGTTTTGAATATGATATGTTTTATACAGAGATTTTGGTCTCAGAAATCCACTGTTAGTAATTAATCTGCCTGTAATGTACATATTAATAAAATAACAGAATATATATTATTAACACTTTCTATTGCTTTTGGCTCTAACTACGCATCAACAAACTTCCTTCTTATCATTTTGCCAAATATATGTACACTGACCTGAGGATGTAAGGGGTAGCGGCGTTGGACTGGGCTCAACGTGCACTCGTTGCTGCTCCACAGGTTTGCAGCTCACCGAGCGCAGCGCAGCGCGGTACTCCTCTACACTCATGCCTGACACAAACAGAGGACAGATAAATCACAGGGCTAGCTAGATTCTGCAACATCTGTGAATGGGTAAAGCTTGATCAGTCATGGATCAAAACAAATATTCTGATCTGAGTTTTTTCTGAAAAGAAGGGAACACGAGAGGAGTTAGGTCGATACTCGATAAGATGTTTAGTTATTATTTTACCTATTTTTTTAGCTTCCTCTTCTTGTATTTCTCGCATCTGAGTGTAAAAACCCCATCGTTTGCTCCATAAACGCGCTGCATGTTTTGCTTTTTTGTTGACTGATGTCCTGTAAGGTAGTAAATTGCACATTCATGTTTAAGAATATATAGGGATATTTATATAATCATAATAATAGAGAAAATCATGAAAATATAATATTTACTTTTATTTTTATGATTTCCTATTATATATAGATATTTATTGTCTGTCGTCAAAACTAGGTCTGATAGAAAATCAATATATTTGCCATCTTGTCCTCTAGAGTAGGTAGGTAGGGGTAGGAATGGATAAATATATCAATTTTGCCCAAAAAGCTGTATAAGTAGATAAATATTTGTTTATCCCATTTATATAAACAAATAAACTGAGAAAATAAAAAATACTTTATAAATAACAATCTTAAGTCGTAACTTCAAAGTACATATTTATCTTTCTTTTTTAAATGTACAGTACTAATCATCTTTATAAATATGGACCAATGAAATAGAGAGGGACGAATAAATTGTATAGTTATTGATACATTACAGAATCCCTTGCGCTTTGACGGGATCAATGGAAGGCTCACGGCGACCGCCACCCACAGCAAGTTGACCTTGTCCAGCGTTATCCATAATATTTAAATAATACCTATTGATATTTAAAATACCAAGGAACAATCTTCATAAAGTTGTTTTGTTAAACGTAACCAAGGGTACAATATCGATCAAACTTTATCCAAAACAACAGTGACTTTTTAGGAATTAGTATGCGGAAAAGTTGTGCCGCTACTTTATGCGCGTGGAATTAAAAAAAAAATTGCAGTTCATAATATTTACGTAAAGTAGTTTCACATGAATATTTTTCCTTTTTAATTTTAGAGCCTATTTTTTGTTAATCTCTTTATTAAACTAGGTTTAAAAAAGAAGTAAGTATGCTATTGAAGAGGAACAATGAGAGAAACAACAAAGTCCTCTTTAAGGACTATAGAAAATTTCTGCAACATGACCAAACATTGAGTTTGCATTTGTTCAAGTAATAAATAAAACAATCTAAATGGAAGATAACATAGAAACGATAGTGAACGTTTCAAAACAACTTTTATATACATATCTAATTTTACTAAATTAAAATGACAAAAGAGGAGTAAATGTCAAGGTTTCGTCAATGTTGGTAATAGAAGCTATTTATTAATATAATTTATATCACATTCCTCTCAGATATTCATCTACAAACTACTTTATAGTTGTCTCCTACTTGGAAAGAAATACGCCGTTGTTGCTTGTGTTTGTAGCCGTATAAATGGAATATTGTTGTAAGAATTAATAACCTTAAAAAATTTAAGTACTTATACTCCTTACTTGTCTTATACGAGTATATCCACAACATCATACATCTATATCTTATCAATTAAATTAGGTATACGTATCATATATAGTTTCCATCTATAATTTGTAAGTATACAAACCTTCTCCAAAGATTATTTTATACCATCTCCAAAATCTAAAATTTATTTCAAGTGCTTCACTGATTTTTGAAGAAAAGAAAAATGAGTGAGTTTGAACAACTTTGCGATGAACTTGTGCCAATAGGGAACTCGTCATTACCACTGTCATCCTCGCACTCAGTTTTACAGCTTTCATTTTCGCATCCTTCAAAATTAGCTTTTGACCGCGACTACGACGTGGAATAAAAAAAGGAAATGGAAAAAAAAGTATCCTACGTCCGTCTCCTGGTTCTAAGCTACCTCTCCACCAACTTTCAGCCAAATCGTTTCAATAACTTATAATTATAATAATTTTTATACTTTAAGTTGGTATACTAACTTAGCTATTTGTTTTAATACAGTAATTATCGAGTGACGTAAGAGTACTCTATCGTCTTTTCTATGTCTTACACGAAACAATTGATGAAAACAGAAACAATACATAAATAGAAAACAAGTTATGACCGTGTTCAGTTAAACGAGAAAAATATATTTATTGCGGTAGGTGTGATTATGTGGTATAAAGCTGGCCTATATAAATGTAGCTCGATGTCCTACTGCATGACCTAATTCTCTGTATGAAAGGAGCGGCGGTGTGGCGGAGGGCGGCGGGTGGCGGCGGGCGGCGGCTCTGAAATGTTGGGGTCGAGAAATTTGCGCCGCTCCCGGTGTCTCGCGCCGTTGAATCACAATAGGGTTACACACAGTTATATTTTATTTTCATACATTAATTACATAAAGAATTTTATAACCAAAAAATACAATATTTTCTTAAATTTGCAAGCAGTTTGCTAATATTTTATAAAGCAATGACTGTTTCCATTTCCATCATCCATCGGATTATAAACTTCCTATTGGAAACTTTATTCTATCCTATCCTATTTTAAATTAATGTAAGTAGCTACATGCTATTTTTAGTACACGTGTATTTTTACATATATGTAGGTATATACTTTCACATTTTACCAAGCTATTTTCAAATCACAACAAACACCCCATCGGATTAAGTCATCATTAAATAGAGGGATATTCCAATACCTTTAATACTAATAAAAACGATTTTTTTGAAAACGCAATATCGAAAGCATTCCAGGGCAAGACTGCTTTAACCTTATGGATTTATCCGGGCATTAATTAATGCAGCATTTCCCGCTTCACAAAATTTTATAAGCGTAGTCTTTTTATTTAAAAAGAATTAGACCAACTTAGCAAATAGTACATTTCGCTAGTGTTAACAAAAAATCTATAAAATTTCAAATACAAGGAAGTCTAAATCTCAAATAGGAATAATACAATCCCTATATTTATAAATTGAGTACAGTTTTGTTGTCATTATTTACCACGATTATTAGACAATGAAATATATGTAATTTCCAGTACAAATCATTTATTTGACCAAATAATATCAATAATAGCCGAGCCAGAAAGTAAGTTTAAGAAAAATCAGAATTTGATGACAACCCTATTTCGTTAGTTGGTTACACCTTTTCCGTACGCCCCCACGTCTAGACTTCAGCATAATATTACAGTATATTGTATAGCAGCCGATACAAATTCACACGCATCCACGTGCCTGCTTTTCGGCCTCTCCAGAGCTTTACTTAATTGAACAATGCTCAAAGAATTAATGTGCCAGTTAAGAGAATGTTGTAAAAAATCGTAAAAAAGTTTCTACTAAGTAGTACTTTTAATTCGCTAGTTCGCATCTATAATGTAATTGTGTTCTATATTTTCAATCTTTATCATTACTTTACATTCTTATCCAGTGATTATTCAAGTACATTTTTTTATTTAAACTTGTAGTGTTAATGATACCAGGTTGTTCGGTTTTTTCCCGGAGAAAAATATTTACATATTTTTTCCTATTGAAAAATAAAGATTTTATGATAAAGGTTTTTTGTCGACCTAAGTATACACGACATTTATTAAGGTTACAAAATAAACAATTACTTTTTAAACATTATGTAATTGACATAATTTATGTCGTTTTTTAAAACCAAATGTGGCAATTAGTGTTCCCATTGTCCAGGTGTCGGAATTTCCACGGGGCCTGCGGCGTGGGTGACGGGGCGCGTGGTGCGGGGCGCGGGGCGCGGTGTACGGGTGCTGGGTGCACGGAAAGAGGGGGGGTGGTCTAGACGTCCACCATTAGCCATGGGGCGGGCTGATGTCTGTGGCCCATCGCGGCGCTAATTAATGACAACATAAATATCTATGGTGACTAGTCGCTTCCCGTACTTCCGGGATTTCATGCATCGACAGTACCTAATCGTGAGTGAATATCGCATAAATTAACTTTTTTGATACATATTTACGTAAATTAAACATTTAATTGGTTTTGTTTATAACTGCATCTTACATTAAATTGAACATTAATGTTTTACTATGCTGATGGGCATATATAACTATCTGTTAATAATTGTGTACCACAAAATATTTTATATTTTAGTATAAATACGAAGTTGCATCGAATCAAATAAAACGTAATTTTAAATACGCAAAAGTTTTACTTAGCGTAATAATAGTGTTCGTCGAAACACGTACTGTTAACTTAATGTTAAGATACGTGATTATTGTACCGTATCGGCGCACTTTCACAATAGGAGCACCGTCGCCGCCGCCACCGCCTCCGCCAGTGCATTTGTAAGGTAGCTGAGAGGCCTTCATCTCACCTCCAGACGTTTCTCAGGCCTTGTCTGTTGTCCTCTGACAGCGCGCGCTGTCTAGACTGGTCTAGGCTATAATACAAACACCGAATGCCGCCGCCGTGACGTCAGCTTGTTCACAAAGCGAGCTAGACTGCCTTCTGTCTTGCCGTGCCCGCTACTTGATATCAACTATGCGTAACGATTATAAAAAAAGAATAACATGAAAGGAATGTTGAAAACTGTTATAAAAGAAAATAAATCGATGAATTAATTTAGTATTTGTTGTTTGTGTATTTAAAGTTTTAATAAATATAAATAATTTACTATTCGAGCTACCTTTACATTTGTACGAAGTGCCCAACTATTCGGGCATCGTATTTTATATACGAATAGTTTAAAAGTTTGAAAGGTAGTTTCAGTGTAAACGACCTTTAAACAAACCGTTAAAGTCTGTCTGCAGTCTTTATCAATGCAGTAAAGGAGTATAAAACGAAGGTGGAATGAAATATACAAGGATAAGTACTCACTGTGTGACCGCGCGGCGGCAATGCAAGTGCAGCGCTCACCTCCAGTCGCCGTGAGCTCGGCACGCGCGCACCGCACTTCGTCTAGTCTAGACGAATTGCATTATGCTAATTTATATACCAAGACGCGTCAAAGCAACTTTTATACCTGTATGTTTATTTGATTTTATTGTATGATAATATGAAGCAGTCATAACAAGTTAACGATTGACAGTTTAGAATTTAAAGTTAAGTACCACACTTAAAGTCGCATACTGGCTACTGATTTTACCTTATATGTACTCAATTTAGTATGCGGAATCTACAAGTAAAAGTTTGTTGCTTACTTTTGTTGCTTTTATCAAATTGTCCACATGAAAAGTGCATAGAGGTTTGCGACATTTTCCGGGGTTTGATTAAAATAAATTCTATCTACCGAGCCTTAAAGCCTTAGACGTAGGTGGCTAATGACCAATACAATTTTTTTTCAATGTGAAACCCTATACACATGGAATAGTTAATTAATATCTAGTCGCTGTTGTGTTGAAACTTAATTCGAATACACATTAGATGTAAATGTTTGAACATGAAATGAACACGTCTACAAACATGAGTACGAACATTTTTACGAGTGTGCGGTGATATCAACAAAGAGACAAGCCGTGAAGACACTTTATGACCAGTCTTCAGTTAATAGCTCGATTATTTCGCGCCTAAGACATTTAAGTATGATCGTTAATAGTCCGTGCTGCAATACTGTCTGCATCACCGTCTAGACTGATACTTTGAGATCAGTTGTCTGCAACCTTTTCTTTAACTTGACTTTTGTTTTAGGAATATATTTATTTTTCATTATCAAGTGGCAAATGAACAAGCGGTCACCTGGATTCGCTGAAATAGCGAATCGACCACTGCCGATACACACCCGTTATTGCAAGGTCGCGGGTTTAGGGCAGCTGATAAAGATACTAAAAAAAAATCTATTTTTCAAAATGGTCACTTTGAGATAGGGCGATTTCATTACACGAAGAAAAGTTTAAATTTCAATTATCTGTCAATTTACATGGTACATAAGGAAATAGCAGAGTCACAAAGTTGCAAGGATAAAAACGCCACCTTGACTTGATTGAGCGGGTTAATATTTGAAATGTAGTTTTGTATGATTGTAATTAACTCACCTTTTTTATTTAGTATTTTCACCGGCTATTCTAAAAGTTTGGTTCTTCATGGAGCGTTTCATTTGTGGTAGGATTATCAAGTTGGGTACAAAGTGGGGAAGTTTATGTTAGACTGCCACGCTCGAGTAAATCCAAAAATCCCCACTTCGCCTCCCCCTACTACTATGGTATGTAGATAGGTACACTTTCGTCGTTTAAAAGAGTATTTATATGTATATAAATAAATATCACCACAATATGCCGGTGGAGTCTATGCTTTCATGTCATAATGAACAGGTTTGAGACCACTGGCGCAGAAAATCTCGGCCGCTACAACAATGCTTTCGATAATTAAACGTAACGGTAGCGCTAGTGCAAATCAATTTGGCTTGTCTTGATCGGCGTAACGCATTGTCTAATAGAGTCGAGCCACGGCACCGAAAAGACAGCGGCGCAGACGGCCAATGTTTTTTCTGATTTTATTGACTGCTAATATTTTTTGCTTCGCTCCGTCACGTTAGCTGCAAAGCATATAATTGTATCGCAGGTTTCTTTAGTTATTTATTTTTATCCTTTCATTAAATAAAAAATTATACCTATACTTCATTGTATTATTTGTTACAAATCTACAGTCGTAATCATATTATAAATATACAAAGAGTTTTGTTTACATGCGACTGGTTGTAGCCTAAATAAAAAGCGATTACGGGAGTACACTTTAAGTTTTTAATATGTCAGTGGCTCATTGCGGGGCTGTGCGGGGTCGGTGCGGAGCATGGTGCGCGATTGGGGAGACGAGGGACCCCACGCGTCGCGACGTCCTATTTTTTGCGGCGCAGCAGATTGCCGTAATCGCGCGCAGACGACGCGCCAACCGTTAGTTACGGCCGCACCACTTTAAACCTCATCCATTTTAATTTAACAAAAGTGCCGGCCGATAGCGCGGAGGAAGGACTCATTTCCGTCTGCCGCTGCCGTCTGACTCATTTCTATCTCCCCCGATACCCTTTAACGTACTTCTTTATTGCGTACCGATTATGATTATTAGACTAAAGGTTCAACGATGATCAAATTTATAGAGGAAAAAAATTATGAATGAATTTTAACAGAATCTGCGTCGGTTACCAGGATCGCTCCCGGAGATGATAGACCTAAAGTATAATAAGTATTATTCTAATATTTAGACCAATTGCGTCCCACCCACATAATAGTTTTAAGCGCATATTTACGAGTAGCAGAGTATAATTAATGTACTAGCTTAGTACGTTATAAATATTAAACACTAGATGTGGACTCCTTGAGCCAGACGTTTTTTTTTGGATATTACTCTAAGTATAACAAAGCTAACGTTAGTAATTGGCTTGCGGCATTTTTTAAATAAAATTTCATGTTACTACTTTCTAATACTTCAAAAGAATTTTAAAAGCTTTTTCAGACGTTGTTTTAAGTTTTTACTTGTAAAGAAACGTAGAAGTCGTAAAAGCAAAATTTACCTAATATAGTACGTAAGTTCAAATAATCCTAACTTTTAAAAGAAGCCCCAAAAATTATAAGTTCCGAACAAAGTTTTTATCCAGTGGAAATTTTCTATAATTCCTTCAGGGTACCTATTACAATCCTTACTTATTGATTAAAAAGTATTCGCCTTTAGCCGTTGTTGTACTGAGTATATCTTGCGTGTCTATTTGTACGTAGATGGAAAACTCTTCTTAGATGAAAAAAACTTTATCGTCATATTATATCTTAATCTATTTCTAAGCAATTACACATTCTACGATATCAATGTTATCAATAATCAATAAATACAATGAAAAAGTTTAAACAGATAAAAATAAAATAACACCAGCTAGAAGCTACGAGTATGTTTGTACCTACATTTAGATACATAGGCTAACTAAACAGACAACTAACAAACTAAACAGCGTTGGCCCCAACCCAAATCGTCTCGTCAAAATAAAAACATCTTGATGTGACATTTATTTAATGTAACTATACTGTATAGTCGATTTATAATAGAAATAACAAATTATAACAAACCTTTCTAAACAATTTTACCTTTATGAGTCCGTAAACAGACTTATTAAAAACAGATAAAAAATCATCATCACAAATAGATCCATAGACAACAAAACATTAATCAGCCAGTGACATATGTTAATATAATTTGTCATTTCTATTGAGTTAGACCTATACTTGAAAATGGAATACATGGAATACGCACTGAAGACTCGAATATTTAAGAGAAAACTTACGAGACAAGTAGTCGTTAACTATTTCAATTAATATATATTGGAAAGATTTAATTAAGACTTAATTAATAGAAGTTGAAATGGTACAGCTAAGTAAATACAATGCACCCATTTCGTGCTTGATTAAAATAATCTAAAATAACAAAGACTGAGCACTCAGTCTTTGTTTTTCAACTCAATGTTGCAATGAACCATTATAATTTCTTTAATGAAGCTAAACAAATTGTTAGTTTAGTTATTTGAATAAACTTTAAAACTAGGTACTTATCATTTTAACGATGATATATTTTGTTGTAAGGTAAACTGTATTGGTACTGAAATACTTTCAAGATTTTCCAAATTTACTGAGATAAATTTCAATTCGTAGTAATAAAATTTTACTTGTTTTTATATTTGAATAAAATAATACAATTTCCTCTCATGTATATAATTCGAAGTCTGGTGACATGTTTTCAATTTCACAGATGTAGTAACTGTCATGTTATGTCTAATCATGCTATATGAAGATATTTGGACTTTATACAGAGAAAGCCTTCTGACGCTTTATGACGAATAGCAGATGGCATTTTAACGTATCTTGATAATTGCATTGTTAGTTAAATCATGCACCTGTACTATAAACAAGGGTCACAACAAAGTGAGTCATGTACTTAGTAGGCAGGGGACAATGAGGGCGAAACATTTGAGTCGGGTAATTGTTATTTGATGCGCGCTTACGTAACCGATGGTAACGGACGGTGTTGTGGTTAGTTACGCCGTGTCCCCTTACACAATGCCGCCTGTCACTAGGGTGACCATTACACAGAATATATAACAAGAAAAAAAATTAACCAACGCGTAAGGCTTATTAAGTAAGAAATGGTTTATTTATTTTAAATGTGTTTCATAGCAGTTGTTACACTTAGCATAAAAATCAGGAGCAAGAAAACTTACTGATATAAAACCTGATAGAAAGAAGAAAGGCGGAATGATGATTTCTTTGTAAAAAAATATTTTTGAGATAACATAGAATATTGTATAATGTCATGCGTTTCGCTGTTTTTTAATTTCCGAATTAAAAAATACCACCTTTTTGAAACAAAATATTTGCAACACAAGAAATACTATATTATTGTCGATTACGTTGCTCGTAAGACTTAAAAAAATATTGATTGCATTAGTCCTGATAAAATATTAATGAATCGTGGTAATGTAGCGTGAGGTCACACGACGCGTCGATCAGTCTGGCGGGCGGCGGGCGGCGGGCGGCGACAGCCTGACGCGGCGGCATGCATCGCACCTCGCACCTTGAACGTCATCCGGCACATTTTCGAGTGACCGTCCCGAAGACCGCCGACCGCACTATGCTCATCCGCTCCCACTCTATGAGATAACGAACGTCATTTCACGTAACAGATGGCTAGACGAATTCGACGCCCTTCACGCTGCACTAATTCATTCGCCTCACTTTATTTCGGTTTTTTGTTGTACAGTACTGTTTGTTTACTTCGCCTGATATTAACTGAAGCTAGGTGGTTACTTGAACCCTCGAGTTGTCGTCGAGAAGTGAAATTATTGAGATGTACTGATAACTTTTAGTCAGGAATGCAAATTGCCAAGTAATTGATGAGCTACAATAATAAATATCGTTCAACTTATTTAACGGTTTGGTATTAAATTAATATTTACCATATTGTGTCAAAATATGAGCTCATAAAGTTTCTTTATTTTTAACAATCTTTTAAATGAACCACAAGTAAAATATAAGCAATAAAGAGTTTAATAACGAAATATATATATGAGATTGAAAATTTCACATATTATGGGCGATGACGTACAATATGTGTAATATTGAGTTCGCGTGCCGTGGGCCAGACGACGCAGGTTAGCCTTAACCTTGAAAATCCGTCTGACCCCCCCCCCCCCCTCCACCGGCCCCTTCGCCTAACCAACCCCCACTCACCCTCCCAACCCCTTGCCGACTCGCCTCGATAAATGGGCTCTGTAATTCTGTTAACCAAAAGCAATGTCAGACCACTTTTCAGACATGTTTTGAATATTCCAACATGTTTTAACTTAATCTTATATTACAGTAATGTAATCTTAATCTGCGTCTGCCCTTTTAAGTTACAGGCTTAAAAGCTTGTATCTTTTACAATTTAAATGGAGCACTTGGGAGTAATTTGTAATGTTGAAGTACTGGCATTAAACCAAGCGTTACTTATATATTGATTTTATGTTTATGGTCTGCAAAACATATTTTAATACATACAACAAATTTCATCAATGAAATTCTATTAAAAATCCTTAGTTCAATAAAAGTATGTTTATTGAGAGTTTTGTAAATACTTTTTTTGTTATAATTTTAATTGTATATCTTCGGAACTGTAAAAGGCTTCAATTAATTAGTCTGAATGAAATATGTTTTACGCGTTGAATTGTAAGAAATTTCTGTTCCTAAAGTCCGAGAAACAAATATCTCGAAAAGAAAATTATGAAAGTAAAATTAGATAGTCATTATTACATAAAATGATAAACTAAACATTAATTAAAATTAGTTGTACATTTTTTTCTAATTATAACATGGAAAATGCTTTGACTCGAGGCTATCTTAATTACAGTAGCGAGATAAAAAAGCGTATTGTTTATTGTGCAAGTTCCCCTAATTGATTACAAAATGCAATCTATATGCATCCCCTTGTGGGGCATGGACCTTACACAATGGAGGGATCGACTTGCAGGAATAACAAATCGCAGGTATGCATATTGCACGCTCTTAAAGCATTTCTCTCCTCCACTACGTACCCTCGCTTTTCCTTCTAAGTCGTGTAAATGTTTAATTAGTATTATTTTGCCATTTGCTCGCTTGCTAACGAGGGTCTTTGCTTTTTTTCAATTTCTAACCTTTTTAGTTTAAACAAGCCGCACAGAGTTCGTTGAACTTCATTTTTTATTCCGTGTAAGTACTTAATTCACTTCTATGTTTATTTTTGTCTAGCATTAACAAATAAGACATGGTCGTCAATATCTGAGGCTGCTTTATTCGTATATTTAGACGTCAAATTTTCATCATACATATTACATTAAACAGCGTTCCTATAGGTAAAAACCACAACCATTCAAAACTTCTTGACCACCTACACGACCAACTACTCGTAATTAGTATATTATGGTCGGGAAAACGATTTAAGTACTTTTATTTACATCTTATAATTTTTATACATTATATATATATATATATACGACTATTTATATGTTAAATGTAAGAATAACGTATGTACCGAACAAAGCTTTTAAAATACATTCTCTTATGACGATTAGCAGTTAAATATCACTGATCGTTTGTTTCTTAGACCAAAATCTCTGTAAAACATAAAATTGTTATCTCTGATTTGTCAATGATTGCGAGAGGGGTCAATTTTATACTTCGATTTTGGTCTCAGAAATCAACGATAAATGTAATGCAAATAAATTAAAGATATAATACTTAGTATGTGTTTTACGACTACATGTTGTTTAGAATGTTTATCTATGTATTAAAAATATTTACATAAATATTATCAATACAATAGAAATGTTAAAGCAATAAAAAACCCTTTTATGATTTTTAAAGTTGTTAAAAGTTATGTTTTATGAATTGTTTGAATATCTTGAATATCTGAATTGAATGCTTCAATTTTTTTACCCCTATAAAAGTAGCGCAAACTAAGTAACATAAATCTATTAATATTAGTAGTGGTACTTAAGTTGTTTATATCGGTGTACTTTGAACCATTACTAAAAATGATATTTAAAGTGATAATTTGTATTTTATTCTCAAGTATTGTGGTTTTAGGACATCATCCAGAACCCTTAGATCTAAAAGGTACAATCAAGAATGTCTATTTTCAGTTAACATACGAGTTTCCAAAAAATAAATCAATAATTAAATTTTTCGCTTAGCTAGAATTATGTTTTGACGATTGTCGCCAAATAATTACCGATCTATATGGTTTTCTGCGAATGTTTTGATGCATGGATGGATGGACTGATGTGTTAGAAAAATGCCAGAACAGCTTAACAAGTCTCGTTGAAATTTGGCATAAATATAGAACTTTAAATTTGACAATGTTACTAATGATGCATTTACTATTTGATCCTTAGATATTGGAGATGACTACTACATTTCTCAAGACAATTTTCCTGATATATTCTTTGGACTTGGACGGTTTGGTGGACATGATGTGGAAAAGTTAACTGAGCCCGAAGACAGTAACGTAGGTGAAGTGACGAATGTGGAATACAAAGAAATAGTCCAAGATGTAATGGAATTGATTGCTGCCCTCAAGGACGTCGGTGTAATATTCGTTGAGGAAATCCGCATAATCAAAGAAATAATTAATTCAAAGAAACTATGAGGAACATAAAATTTGCTTTGAAATACATAATTATATAATATACAACAAAAATAAATAATCCCTACTGATTTTTTTTTTTATTTATTTGTCATATTAAAAAATTAAACCAGTTGCAGACAACTTGATAGGGACAACACAATCAAATTCCAAGACTAAATCAGAATATGAGAATTCCAAGAGTATATCAAAATATAGTTTTTGCTCTTGACTTCACTTATAGCATATAAGTTAAAAACTATTACTATTTTATTTTGTTTAACAAAAATCTCCTTGTGACAACTGATATCAAATAAAACATTAAAGTAAATTGATATACGACAGATCTGTAAACAACTTGACAATGCTACTCAAATATAAGTATAGGTATTTTATGTAACGTACAAACAAGATGTTGTATGCAAAAATGGACATATCTTTAATTTTGTGCCATTTGTACTATATAGTACTGATGGCATTCTAAGCACTAATGTGAGGCCTTAACAGTTCTATAGAACTACAGGTATGGGGTATTACTGGTGTTCACCCGAACTGGTCATATATCTTGCGGGACGTAATGCAAAATCTGTGGTATTGCCTTTCTTCCTTGTAAACGTCAAGTCTCATACAGAAAGCTGGTACCACTCTAATACTACTACTTCATTATTCTTTAAAGAAGAATTACTTTAAGAAATGTAACAAAATTATATAACAGACACATTTAATATGGAGGTACTACTTCGGCAGTTGTATTGAGTTCTTGGCAACTGTTCATCGTAATAGCTGCTCTTGCGCGTTTAAAAAAATCATGTAAATAAAATAATAACTTCAATCTGTATAACATGGCAATTTAATGCTTATTGGAAATTTTTATAAAGATTGTGAACATATTTTTTTTTTTATATCATACGGTGGCAAACGAGCAAACGGCCATCTGGATTCGTCACAATAGCGACCGTTGCCCATAGACACCCGGAAATGCAGATGCGTTGCCTACCTTTAATCAACGGAGAAGGGGACGCACAGAAAGAGGATATTTGTCCATCCTATGCGTTCCCTCTTCCGCCAAATCCACTTCCCCTTCCCATCCTTTCCTATTAAGAAAGGATGGGAAGGGAAAGAGGACTAAAATTAGGCCTCCGGTACCACACTCATCAGACGAAACGCGGAATTGCTTCCACTTCAGGCCTGTCTTCTGTGTGGTCGTGGTATTGCAACGGTCGACCTGGCCAATTCGTGCACCCAACAAATATTGTTGTTGTGGGATCTACCACTCTTAATTATAATATTATACGAAATGTGACATAACAAGCAGGTTCACCACCTTAAAACTGCTCTTCTGTAATGTTTATTTTCTGACATCGGGCAGTTTACCGAGGAGCCATCAATATAGCCCTCGAGAACTTAGCGAACATTTTCCTCAGTATAGTAATGTTTTCTGTGATCCGTTCAACCGTTTTGTAGATACGTCATAACAAACATCCATTCATACATCTATCCAGACCTTTGCATTTATAATATTACTAGCACGTGACTCCGTCCGTAAAAAAAACTTAATTAGTAATCTATGTGTTCTTCCAAACTATGTTCTACATCTATATCCTCAACAGCCAAGGAATTGCAGATGTGATACTGGCCTTCAATAATAAATTTATTGGTACTTAAGTAATTTAAATTCAACAAAAGAACTTTCTAGGTACAAATTATAATTAACAAACACTAAATAAAACTTCTATAACCAAATACTAGGTACATGTTTCAGTATTCATAATATTGCAACAAATTTGTTCTCTGAAAGCGGTGTTAGCATGGCAAATTACAAGTGACTATTAAACTTTAAATAGTTGACATATTTTTAATGCCATTTTTATAGTAATAAATTCTATGGTAATAAACTACTATCTAACAACTGTGAAAATTCTTTTTTCGTTTTATGGATATTAGAAACCGGAAAAGACAGGTAAACATTTAAGTATTTATTGATATTGTTAATTCCAGAAAAATTCCATTTCACGTTAAATTTCTACAGTATAAATGGCACAAATTAATTCTTAGTCTTGCAGTTACTGATTTATTACAAAGACAGTATGATGTTAAAAGTGTTCACCTTATTTTTATTCGTTGCTGTAATTCAAAGTAAAACATTGGACGAAGAGAACAATTCTCATCATAAAAATGAACCATCAAAAGGTAAGGATTACTATCATTTTCAGCCTGGTAAGAAATGGCATTTGACATATTAACCGGACTTTGTTGGTGTATAAAAGAAAAAAAAAGTCTAATTATTGGTCCAACCAAACAAACTATAAACTTAGTTTAGCTCGCTATTTGTGGAATGTTTCTAATAACTTAGCGAGATTTTACGCTGACACATTGAAGTTCACAATCATTTGGTGACATTTTTTAATTATAAAGACCGACAATGCTATCTGGACCGCTGGTCATATAAGACGAAGTATTCTGTGCCTATTGGATTTTCTCCCTTTTGGCGCTAATGCTAACGGTTTGTAGCGGTGATCTCGATCGGAACAAATAAAATAGATATAATTAAATTAAAATCGAAACCAAGCAAAACATGTCATTTTCAAGCAATCGCCTACCCATTTATAGAAGGTTTTTGAGACCAAAATCCCCGTTTAAAACATATTGTTATCTCTGTTTTGTCAAAGATAATTACAGGGATAACGATATCTTATCCCACGGTTAGTTACATCCAGATATATTTCGAGTGCTGCATTGAGACATTAAAATCTCTACATTTAAAAATGTACTTTTTTCAGACATTCTACCGCTAGCTTTAACAAATTCGTTACAAAAAGAAAATGACAAATTTAATAAAAGTCAATTGGATACTTTAATATCTGATCTCGAAGCTTGGCAACAAGAAATGATTGAAATGGTTAACACGGAAATCAAGAGCTTGGAAAATCTCGGGGATTCTAATTTAAAAATAGACAAAGAGCTGATCAAGAAATTAATAGATAACACCCTCAAACTACTAAACGCTCTGGTACGAGTAGGTCGTGCCATTTTGGCCATCGTCAAAGATCTAATGCCTATATAGTTATTTATAACAGAACTAAATATGGTCAACTATTTAGCATCTTGGACCAAATTTATTAAAATTCATTTAACATTTGTAATCATTGCCTGCTTTAATAAAAATTATTAAATGAATTAACTCGTCTTTGCATTTTCAATCTTTTATTTTGGCGGAAAGAACTACTAGTTACTACTACTAAATACTATTGAAATTATGAATACGATTGTTGCAATAAAATTCGTTATCCTCGAAGGAAAACTGTGATTTATCAACCTAAGTTATCCCGCATTGTAGTTAGGCCCCACATGTCACTCAAACCGCGTTTGCAATCGAAATATTGCTACTGATAGCTATAAATTTCTGAAATCGCATTGTCCCGCTCCAACCATATCCTTGTGATGAATTTATAATGAAGGGTGAACGACCGGACGGATCGCCGATTGCCGATTCAGCTCCTCAATAACTCTGAATAGGCATTGTGCGCGGGCGCATACAAAAGTGTTGCTGCTTAGCGTGAATTAAATTTGAGAAACGGAGGTTCGAGAAGGCGTTGACTTCAATTTTGTCGGACGTGTAAACTTTACATGCACCGTGAATTGATGCTAAATGTACACCGATTACTTCTGTCAATACTTCGGTTATTACTTCGAGATGTTTATGGCCAGGGGAAAAAAGTAATGGCCATTTAATCATTTCAATTTTCACTAAAATAGTTTTATTTCAGACGACTGCAATTAAAAGCTTTGTTCAAAATATTTTCTGATCGCTTAAGTTCATTTCGATGTCATTAAAATGCAACATCACGGCCTGTTTGTGTGAGGGTGCGGGGCGAGGGGCCGAGGCGGCGGCCCTGTGGTCGCGGTGCGGGAGGCGGGAGAGGTGCAGGGTGCATACACCGTCTGGCCCGTCCTGGGCCGCAAGGGCATGTTGCAGCGCCCTTGCGCCGCCCGCGGCGGCCCGCGCCCTCGCCGACCTTAGCTGTCCTGTGGACGACTTTACCTCGCTTACTGGTATTGCTTTGTTGTTAAGAACTAAGTATAAATTTAAAAGAAAATTCTCATCATCCATTAATAGTAGGAGGAACTGTATAGGAATAAATATATTTGTGTTTTTTGGAAAACTATAATTCATTTACATATAATGGAAGTCTAACGAAATAATTAATTATCAAATAATTAATAATTAATTAGTTAAAACAGTACAATATACTTTGATTTCTCTACTAAGTAGTAAATTCTAATGGTAAAATATGTTGGACAATCTTTGAAATATATTTAGGGTAAGGTAAAACTAATTAACTAAGTTTAGGGATAATAACAGGGCAAAACAAAGGTTAAATAAATGTCAAAATTATATTTATCGCTCACCTTTTGACCTATACGCGATCACTGTTTCACTTAAAAACTTATTCGTCTTCTAAAACTCTAATAAATTTATTACACAGAAATATTCATTTGTAATGAAGTTAAAAAAGTTGCAAATATAAAAACTTAAATATAGGACAGTAAAAACGCCTAAAATGTAAATAGCTTTATATTAAGCACAATTTGATTTACTTACCTAACAGGACCGGAATACAACTTTTTACTTAGAAACAAGCACAGAGCTTATCTGATAGGAATAAAGAAGATATTACTGTCTTGGCGGGATATTGATATGATATTTTCTTATTTTGCTGTTATTAACATTATATATATGTCTACCGTAACGTCACAGGACTCGATTTGAATTTGTTCTAATAACTAGCTGTCACACGCGACTCCGTCTGCGCGAATTAAAAAAAAACTGAGTGATCCTGCCTGTGTGATCTTCTAGACTATGTTCTACCCTCTAACAGACATTCGTCCATCCATCCATTTAAATCTAAACGTAAGTCCATGTTTATATTAGTTAAGTTCTACAAATGTTTTACAAATTACAGAATACATTTTAAAATTTCATATGAACAAGAGATGTTTGATCTTAAATGAATTTAAATAAATTAAGTATTCATTGAACAATGCTACTTTTCAATTTGAAATGTAATAATATTCTGCGCAAGGATAAAAAAGACTTAAAATTTAATCTGGAATCCTCGTCAGCGACTAGCTACATAATAAAATATGTCTACGAATTTTAGTGAGACGTTGATTTAACCTCCAGACGCCTGAAAGACGAACCAGTAACTTTTTAGGCAATTTTGTTATTGCAAGTCTAACGTAATATTACATTAATTTAATTATATTATTGATATACTCCTCTACATACAAAATTCACATTCATTGTGATTCCTTGATTATTTTTAACTAGACGTCGCCCGCGACTCCGTCCGCGCGGTATTAAACAACTTAATTAGTAGCCTTTGTGTTCTTCTAGACTGTGTTCTATATGTATGCCCAATTTCAGCAAGATTCATTAAGCCGTTGGAGATACCTTCTAACAAACATCCATCCATTCATCCAAACATTCGCATTTATAATATTAGTAAGATTTATTCCTGTTTCAGTTTGTTGATGTATTGATGTGCAATGGTCGGATGTTACTGTGACATTATCAAAACGAGGGACGGTCGCGCGTGTTGTGCGCGTGTCGGCGGAAGGACGGCGGGTCACCGTCGCCACAGTCTCGGCCGGCCTTTTGTCACCGCCACCGAACCGACGATGACAGTCGACACCTCCACTAGCCACACGTCCAACATTACACGGGACGTTACTACTATTGCTTTTTGAATATGTCTCGTGCTACCTTTGCAAGATCAACAAGCAGATAGCATACAAGTGTTAAAATTTTTAAAATAGTATTAGAAGGCACAAAACGACGAGTCATACAAGTCTGGCTTCTGTTTTTTAAGTAAGTTTTAAATTGTTTATGAAAATAATGAAGAAACTCAAACTGGAAAATGTCGAATCGAATCGGAAATTGTCGTCAAAACGCACACGCATTAAAACATGTTTGCGATCACTAGCAACAGTTGATATAGTTGAATAGTCTTTTAAAATGTATTTGTATCGAGTAAATTTTTTATTTTACACATATTAAAAACACATTTTTTAAATTAAGAAATGCCTTAAATTACTTTACTTGAAATAAATAACACTATGATGTACTTTTTTATGACACCGCTTAACCTTTTCGTTCGTCATATCTGTAATTAACATTTGCTGACAAAACATCTCCCTTTGCATTTAGCTCAAAACCTCTGCTCGTCAAAATATAATGATTCATGCATTTTTTTAATTTATCAAAGTTTGAACGTAACTAAATTATATGATAATAACAACGCTTGGAAATTATATCAAAATGTCCAAGCGTTGTTATTTATAACGTTACATGTAAAATAAATTTTGAAAAATTGTAAAAATCTTTTTAAATACTATGTATTTGTGCATATTAAAAAAAAATTGAATTAGTACTAACCATCACAAGACTTTAAGATGTACCAAACTCTATAGTTTTGTTTTGAACAAAATCAGATTTTTAAGATATTAGTCGTGCTATACTTGAACATGCTAGAAGATAAAGAACCTTGACGTCGATATCTTCACCAGTTTTACATTTAGAGCGTTCACTATTTATTGCCGTTTCGTTAAGAGTCGATGTCATTGTAATCGATAATATTGACGTAGGATGAAAATTAAAAAATATTTATTATCATTAACTTGCAAAATTACAATTCAGTCATGTCGGTCAATAGCAAGTGATGAAATTAATTTAATAATGCATGATTTAAATGACCAGCTTTGGTTGTCAATGGCTTTCCATTTAAATGATGTTTCAATCTTCAATGAGTCATTCATGATGTGGAGGACACGTCAAGGTGTCAGACGTTCGTATTACAAAGTCAAGTCAAAGGCCTAAATCGTTTTGTCTTTACCTGCTTACTTGGTGTAGATTGTGAAGGGTTTATATTCAGTTCATTTAAATTTTATTGCTTGAGCGGCGCGAAGAAAAGAAAATTGCATACGGGCGCTGATTTCAGAATACATAAGTAATATACCTACATAAATGGTTAAGCAAAAACGTATTGGATTTAGGATTAAATCTTGATTCCACAATAAATAGTAAAATACCTTTAATAACATATTATTTCACTATATTATATATTTAGAACTTTTACTAGTATTACTTTTATTAAATTCATGAAAACAATTAGGCAATAAGCAATTGAGCTTGATACAGAATTTTTTCTTAAATTAGTAGAAATGATATCTTTGTAGTAATAATATATACATGATATTTTTCTCTTTAATTTCTTACATAACTTCAAACATTTTTATCATTAATTGTAAAGGCGAATAATTCCAGTTTTAAAAATATTCAAGCTATGAGGTATTTTATAGCATATGGGAAAACCGTCATAAAGTTAATCATCTTCGCACAGCTAAGGAACTAATTAAATACACAAAAGATTTTTTTGGTAAACATACCTGTGCCATTCGTTAACCTCTGTTCCAAAAAAAATACGCTTTATTTTCTTTAAACACAAAGAGCATTGTTTAAAAATAATTAGTGTAATTTCACATATTTGAAATTCTTAAGATACGTGTTATATTTTTATGGTTCTTATAGCTATGATATTTTTTAACCAAAAGTCAACTCCGAAAAACCAACATTATGATCAGAAATTCTACTTAGAAGAATCTTTTTACCTAGAATTTACGCTTGAAAATATTGCTAGAATGGAAGACAGTTGTCGATAAACCTATAAAGACTCTGTTGTGTAAATGTTATTCAAAAGATCAGTTGACATTATTATATCTGAAATTAAATATAATTACAGACGCAGAAAAAACTTTATAACTCATTCAATTAAATTTTGATTTGTAAGCATTTAATATTCGAAGTGAAAATTGACAATGACGTCCCAGCTTTGTATTTATGATATTCATGAGACAGTGCAAATGCCCTGTAAATGTATACTTATTCATATTAATAAATAATAATAACTACATTAAATATTAATGTAGTATAATTTCGAACCTCCCTTATAATGTGATCAGAATGACCGCAAAAACCGCATCAAAATCAAAATTCATTTATTACAAAGTATTTACAGAATGCACAAACTGATCCTGACTGCTACTTTTTCCTCTTATTTTTTGTCTGATATTACAATGTCATAGGCTTATTATTTTACAAACACTTTTATTTCAATATGTCTACAATTTAACATGTTTAAAATTTAGTAAGATATTACCAATTTCAGACAGTCGATAGATCTCATTTTGACGTTAAAATGATCTATCAAATTTTGGGTCTAAGACAATAATATGCACATAGTTGTGGTTGTTGCGGTAGTGACGGTATATCAGCCATGAACTTTAGCCGACATCCGGCCGCTTTCGCCACAACTTCACGCGACGCTGCCCAAACAGGACTTTCATCTTACCAACCCACCGAAGAATTTCCTTGTAATTTTTAATACTTTATAGAAGATTATATTTGCATTGATATTGCATAAATTGATTTTTATTAACTGTTGTCTATTCAAAACATTTTTTTATCCTTTCACAAAAGTTTAAATTAACATAACTTGATATTAATACAATATTGGTAAAACAAATTAAAATTTGTTTTTGTTATTCTAAGAAACAATGTAAGTAGTTTATCCTTTCATTACTTGTTTAAAATAAGATGTTGGTTAATAAAAATTATGGAAAATTAAGACCGCGATCTTTTGCAGATTTAACACAATGACGATAAATTCAATATGCTAAAAGTATGGTGAATGGAAAACTTTTGTGTTTAACAAAATCGGTGGCAACGTCCAGTTAAGGCGAAGCGGGACGCTGCAGGTCAGGGGGGGAGAGCATTGCACAGCGCGGTGCAGTGAATGCAATACTCCCCCCGCCCCCGATCGTCCCTCACTCACCCACCCGCGTGTGTTACATCAATTTACTCTTCTCGAATAATCCGTACATTGACATCGCGAATGCGCCCGTAATCTTAAGTTAGTACCAACTTCGTGCATTGCACTCATTTGGGTATTACAAGATATACTAAAAATATTACTTATGTTTTCATAAATACTGTTGCTGCAGATGATGTGCATATGTTAAATAATTTCTATATTTTCATGCAAGCGAAACACTTCTATTTCGTCTGACTTCTCCTCGCATCACACTGTATTTGTTTATTAGTTTATATTTTATTAGTATATAAATTTTAATTAGTAAGTGAGGAATAATGTATTGATTTTTATAGATAGAAAATGCCAACGTCCTTGTATTCACTACAATAAGGGAGAACGAGAGGGCGGCATATCGCAACCCCCCCCCCCCCCAAAAAAAGGAAAAAAACCTTACATTACTCAGATTTAACAGACTTAAGCAGTATTATTTTCCGATATATTTACTTATCTGTTAGCAATATATATAATACCTATATATCGTGCACTATATAGCGTAGCAATATTACGTGAAGTATCGGGGAAATACCAAGACCGCTTGACGTTGATGTTAATAAATACTATGTCACCATGATGCATTATATACAAACCCACAGAGAAAAAGACAAAAAACGTTCCGTGTGAAACTAAAAAAAACTCATAGCTAACAAAACGGATAATTAAGGTACAGTGTTAAAAAATAATGTAAAAAAGGCCTTTTAAAGGCTCTTTGAATATCTAGGATCAAATACCGCCAATGATAAATAGATAACCCTAATATCTGTACAGGAAAAAATACGACCTTTATATTATAAAGCTCGTGCCACACTTTCGAAATACAATCTCATAACGGTGTTCTCAAATTCAGTGCACGTTAAAGGCGTCTACGTTTTGCGTAATCGTAGAAGGGCGCGTAGCGAAACGGGCCGGGGCCGGGGCCGGGGCCAGGCCGCGCGGATGTATCGGGGGTCAGAGGGGGCGGGGGCGCGGGGGCGGCGAAGGGGGGGGGGTCTATATCGGCGGCCTTTCCTGAAGAGCCTTCAGGCCGAAGCGAGCGACGCGACCGACGCGACGGCCCGTCTAGACGTCTGGCAGCTACCACGTGTCGTAACACTTATCTACCATATTAAATTCCTTTACTTTTAGGAATTTACTTTTTAACAGACTTTGATTTCTATGCTAAGACAGACTATATTATGCCATGAAACAACTAAAGGTACGGTTACCTAGTTATTCCTGGGTAAAATACTGATACCAATATGTTATGTAGTACAGAAGCACTATCTATAAAGAGTAATCAAAAAATACTTACATAAAAATGTAAATAAAGAAAATTTTTACTTTTTTAAAATTTTAAGAAATAACTATTTTAAAATAAATATTTTTATCTTTAATTTAGCAACCACGAATAGAATACAAATTTGGCGAAAGTAAATCGTTCGTCTCGCACCGTGGCCGCGTCGTCGTTACGGTACGATGTTTGCAGTGACGCACGGACAAATCCGTGTCGAGACAAGGTCGGCGCGAGGGCGCGAGCCTAGTTCACGTATCGATATACCTAAAACTCTCCTTCCACTAGCGCACGCAACTGTTATGAGCAATGCGAGAGAAAACACACAGTGGAATTTGCTAGCTGAATTCCTCTTCTAAAGTGGTTATCATTTGAACATCTTGTTCAACTTAATACAATGAAGGTGATAAGTAAGTAACTACTGTAACAATAGCCAATTCCTTAACAAATAACAGTAAGGGATACATAGTGAAAAGGTAACTTAAGGTCTTTTTTTCTTTAATCAAAACATCGATATCTAATAGAATATTTAAAAGAAGGAAGAGGAATACTAATTTTCTATAATTATGTGGAGTAGCACCAATGAAGACCACTGGACAATTTCCTCTGGCACGACTTCGACTTTCATGCAAATGGAAGACAATCGCTCAGTCGCGTAGTGGAAAAGGGGTGTTAATATCGGGCGGTCGCGCCGCCGACGCTGCTAACAATTGCAGACGGAGCGTGACTCAACGCGCAGCTCAGCGTATTTACCTGCACGGCGCGGCGCAGTAAACAGCAAACACGCCGCACAGTCGCACGCAGTAAGGCACGGAGACACGAAATTTATAATATATTACAATTATATTATATTACAATTTATAATCTATGTATCTAATTTTTTTGTCAAATAGAAGGCATTTACGTAATAAACAGATTTTGAAGTACTTATAACATAAAAAAAAAATTACACAATACGTATTTGTAGAAAAAAATAAGAACAAGTTTCGTGTATTTTTTTTACAAAACTCAAAAAGATGCCCGTCGTTTTTAAACGAGATTTGACTCTAAAATTCTTCGCTACTGTTATCATGTTTTTTCTGCAGCTTATCCATGATGATTACCATTTAGAAGTTTAAAAAGTTTATTATAATCATATATTATGTTATTTAAATGGAATTGAGAATAAGAATGATGGTACATTGACACGTCCCAATTGATAAGAGCGCAACAACACGATCTAGACGTGTCCCATTTATTTGGCGTGCAGGAATTGGAACAGGTCAGCCGTTACCACTCAGACTTGGCGCAAACATTTGCCCAGACTGGCTGAAGTTATCCGCAAACTAACCGTACCACCGCTATCTCAAACTGATACCGACCGCGACACTCCTCGGCCGAGATAATCACCGACACCCGACCATATCTGATAAAGTTAGTTCGAGTGTACGGTATCACAGGTGCTAGACGTAACACGTATTATTGATCACTAGATCACACATTAACATCACGAGAAAGAATAATATGAGTCAAACGACACTACACACTCAAACTTTATCACATAAAAATAAACACATAGGTATATAGTTGCGTAAATCCCTCCAGTTGGAAAAGTTGTAACATTATAAAACAGACATCATAACGATATTTAATAGGGTGACTTTCAAATTTTCTATGGCAGTACTTTGAAATAAAAAGACAAGACTAGCTCGTAGTCGACTCTCGTCTGAAGAATCACACGACATTAACTCCAAAAATATGAGGAACATCCTAGAATACTTTTTTTTCTTATCTGTGAAACCTTAATTGGTATAAAAGTAAGCGTTTTTTAAAACTGTAAACATCTTACCCCCTCATGAAATAAAAAATCCATCTGATTTCATTACTGCGAACCAACATATTTACAGCTCTTTTTCATAGAAATTGTCTGTTTCTTGCTTATCCAGAATACCTCAACATTTTCATAAATAAATTATTAAGATATACTATTTTGCTTAGCAATTCTTTATTAATATTAATCATCATCTCAGGAACCTTATCCCACTCACGTGGGGTCGACACACAAGGTTTAATTCTCACTAATATTATAAAACAGAAATAAGTAATCAGTAAAATAAATTTAAAATTACAAATCGTAAGACTTTAATAAATTCTGATTTTTAGATATGTTGCGTTTTATTATTAAATTAATTGTATGTTATTATTAAAGACATTAGTATCGTCAAAGAATTGCTATAATATATTTTTTTATCCTCTCTCAAATTGTTTGGACGGTTAGGAACCCGTCCTCGTCAGATTTTAGTGACTGCATCGCAGTATTTATTACACACAACCAAATATAAGACGACTTAATTTGGGGTGCTCGACCGGATCGTTTATAAAAAAATAAATAAAAAACAGTCTCGACTGCAATCAGTACTGATACGGAATGGAGGTCTTCGGTCGTCGCTCGTAAACATTTGCATCGTCTGCATCACATAACTTGAATATAAAAACATTTTATATCGCCTTCATTTATACTCGACGGAGAATCAAGAACAAAACAAAAATATTCTACAATTTTATTACGTTCAATTATAAGTGAATTCTAATATCAGAGCGTATTCTATCAACTATGTTTGAATAGTCAAAGAAGATCAATTTCACAGTAAATAATACGTTATCGCAGATAACGGGCGAGAACAAGAATTATTTATTACATTACTTTTGCCTTACGTCCACTGAGCCTGTAGCCTTAGCTTCCCCCAACTTTGCCCTCTATATTACCCGGCTAACACTCTAAAAGACTGCACTTGTTCCTGATTTGCCAAATTAAATGCTCTAGGTATTGTATAATTTCGTTACAATAAATCTTACTAATATTATAAATGTGAAAGTTTGGATGGATGGATGGATTGATGTTTGTCAGAACGGCGGCATGGATATTTATGAAATTTAACGGATCTCGATAAAATTGGGCATATGTAGATGTAGACTATAGTCTAGAAGAACACAAAGGCTACTTATTATGTTTTTTTTAATTCCGCGCGGACAGAGTCGCGGGCGACAGCTAGAATCAAATAAAAACATAGACTGTTTTGTTTTGAATACATTCTAAAACTGTAGGTTAATTAATATACAAGATTTAATAATACCGCGACAGAATCGATTAAAATTGATTCGGAAATTCAACGATGCAGTCTTCGGATGCAAATATTTTACTTTTTATGTCTACGAAAAGGAGAAAAAAACTTGCAAAAAGTGAGTCCGGAACGGGAGACCTTGAAACAATTGATTATTGTTATTGTTAATCTGTTGCTCGTGCATGTTTCTGTGAGCCGTGTAAAGTTCATAGCAAACCAGTTGCTTGAATTTCGAAAGGTGTTGTTTTTAACGGTTTTGTATTATAAACTTAGCTGCAACGATTTTGTGATTGGATTATAGATGAAACAAAATTTGTTCTTACAACAAAACGGGTTATTAATAAAACTGTGCTGAGGTAATAAATATAACAGTTAGTTCTGCACGCCTTAACACCGTGTCTGATCTGATTGAACACGTTGTGTCCGATAAAGTTTATATTACTAAAATAAGTCAAATATATTTAAATATTATTGATATTTCAATGATACAGCATAAACATTGGCGAACCAAAATATGACATAGGTGAAGCGTTTGAAACCCATATATAACATAATCTATATAATTAATAAAATTGCAGTGTCTGTATCATCAATCAATACATAGTATAAAACAAAGTCGCTTTCGCTGTATGTCCGTATGTATGCTTAGATCTTTAAAACTACGCAACGGATTTTGACGCGGTTTTTTTTAATAGATAGAGTGATTCTTAAGGAAGGTTTGTATGTATAATAAATGCATAATATAGTAGAGAAACACTGATAAATTTAAAGGTTTCTAATGTGAACGCTGTGAACGTTGTGTATAAGGACATTCTGTAGTAGGTATATTTTGCATTGCACCCGTGCGAAGCCGGGGCGGGTCGCTAGTGTAATATAAAAAAAAAACAAATTTTTAAAACAAAGTCGCGGGCAAACGCTAGTAAAAAATAAAAGCTTTTAATCTCCATTAGTTAATTGCAGAATGTTTACTTATTAACCATACATTTTATATGATGAATGGCTGTCGCACTACCAATTTACAGACCGTTATGAAAAAGCCTACCCGCACTTGATATCCCAAAGTAATATGTTAACAAGGTTTGCAATATTAACCAGGACAATCCGAACTATAAGAGTAATAATTTTAAAAATACTATACACAACTACATTATTATATTACTAATAAATACTATAAATGCCATTGTTTTGGATAGATGGATGTTCGTTAGAAGGTATCTCCAGAACGGCTCAACGGATATGGATGGAATTCGGCATGGATATAGAGCACAAAGGCTAATAATTAAGTTTTTTTAATGCCGCGAGGACGGAGTCGAAGGCGACAGCTAGTATATTTATTATGTTAGTATACCATATTTTTTGACATAGCTTATGGTGACCGTACACAGAAGGTGCGTCAACTATCAGTCAATTGGCGGCGGCTGGGTGGGGGAGGGGTGAATTTCGGCGGCCTTCCTGAAGAGCCTTCAGGTGACGCGTCGGCCCGTCTAGACGTCTGGCGCCTACCATATGTCGCATTACGTGCTATTAATTTTTCGTGACTCGATTTAATCTCTTTTATGAATTTTAATCGCTACCAATGCCGAATTATCTTACGAAACGTTTCGTAATTTAATTTTGTATGTAGAATTTATTGGTGATAATTCATCAAGTTTTATTATTTGTATGAAAAACAGAGATCGAAAACAAATTTGTATGCAGTATGTATGTATCGTAATATCATTTTTATTATTGGACCTTTTCCCGATCTTGTTATTTTGTCGAATATCATGATAAATGTATTTACTAATAAATAATAAAGTTAAAGTAAAATAAGAGATAAAATAAAATAAATAATCACTTTAATGTATTTGGATACTTGTGAGTAGACGGCATCTAAATGTCAACATTATACATAAGGATAGCGATGAGGTGACGCTCCGGACGCATTCCAGGCAACAAGTTCGGATTCCATATGAAAAAAGTTGATAAACCTAATTGCAGGGATTGTGATGTGGAAGACTTGCATAAAAATAAAACTAATAATCAAGAAATGTAGTTGAAATAAAATTATTTTTAGTTTTTGTCTTATTAAAAGCAACACGTCTCATACTAATACGTGACTCTTTGTCACGTATATATTACATTAAAAGGTGTGTCGGCCCTCTTGGCAAGGCCGGAGTTATGTTGAACGATATGTATCGATAGTATTGTAGTATAGATGCATTTTTCTCAGGCGGCGAAGCGTATCGTCTAGACGCGAAGGAAGTAGCCGGCGCACGGTGGTCTCAAATCGGATTTGAGGGACTTAGGGTCAAAGTGTTCGTTACCAGTTTTTTCTTTATGGAAATGAGTAGAGGACATCAACCCAAATAATAGTTGTCATGTACATTTTTTGCCTAAAGGTTGTAGTTTGGACAGAAAAAAATAATCATCGTTTTTTTTGTATGAAACGCATCAAAAAATGTTAAATTGTAGCTAAGCCCTGTTTGATCCCGCCTTCAAACCTTTTTTTTCTTAATCCCTGTCTAGTCTACTATCGTTACACATAGTAAACTTGCGCAACTAGCTGCTACTCTTCGAGATTAAACGATTTAAAAATTTGCAAAATCAGGATTATTTTTAAAATATTTATTTTGTATTTACATATTTTATTTGCACCTACTTTATAAAGAACTGAATAAAAATGTATTTAAACTATGATTATAATGTCAATATCAAACATAATATCAAAAACTAGTGTCTAAACTTACTCACTATTGCTATCACCATGTTGCAATTGCAATGTATCTACATCTTGAAATTTGATTTCTGACTCTCTCGAAAAAGGTAGCAGCTCTTTGGCTCTTGGCGATAGAACCATTGCATTTTGATTTCTCATACGAGGTCTTAGCGCTGAAATCTTCGGATCAGACGACAACCTTTATTTACTTCAACCTTTTTGAATTTTGATGGCTCCGAGTGTTTCTATTTCACCTCTTATACTAGTTCTTATAGCTGCCAAATTTGATTTCTGACTCTGTCGAAAAAGGTAGCAGCTCTTTGGCTCTTGGCGATAGAACCATTGCATTTTGATTTCTCATACGAGGTCTTAGCGCTGAAATCTTCGGATCAGACGACAACCTTTATTTACTTCAACCTTTTTGAATTTTGATGGCTCCGAGTGTTTCTATTTCACCTCTTATACTAGTTCTTATAGCTGCCACTGTTGATTTTGTTTCTTTTGTTAATTAAAAAAAAAATAGGACGACAATAGAACGTTGAAGACGGTCCGTCATTTTCCCAAACAATAGTTCCATCAGGTTTCTGCAGCCTTATTGGAACTAGACTAGCCATAAAAATACTAGTCATCAAATTCTTCATCTGACTCCTGTTTCCTGTTACTTTGACGGGAAGCTCCATCTAAGCATTGTTTGTTTCCCTAAAACTATCGAAGTGGCAATACATCAATTTTAGAGAGGCAGTGGGCGAAACTGGCTCTGAGCTGTATCCGTCATATTATTAAGCTTAAGCAAGCCAAATTACAGTGTTATCCAGACAAAGAAGACAAGACAATTACTAATGAAGGAGCATCCATTAAACTTCAAGCCCCTGCTGAACTTGACAGTATCATGACTTCTGGATGTACTTGCTTTTGACTTGGACTCTACTGCAGAATTACAGCTTATTAGTAAATGGAGCTTAGATGGAGCTTCCCGTCAAAGTAACTACAAACAGAAGTCAGATGAAGAATTTGATGACTAGTATTTTTATGGCTAGTCTAGTTCCAAATAAGGCTGCAGAAATCTGATGGAAGTATTGTTTGGGAAAATGACCGACCGTCTTCAACGTTCTATTGTCATCCTATATTTTTTTTTAATTTACAAAAGAAACAAAATCAACAGTGGCAGCTATAAGAACTAGTATAAGAGGTGAAATAGAAACACTCGGAGCCATCAAAATTCAAAAAGGTTGAAGTAAATAAAGGTTGTCGTCTGATCCGAAGATTTCAGCGCTAAGACCTCGTATGAGAAATTAAAATGCAATGGTTCTATCGCCAAGAGCCAAAGAGCTGCTACCTTTTTCGAGAGAGTCAGAAATCAAATTTCAAGATGTAGATACATTGCAATTGCAACATGGTGATAGCAATAGTGAGTAAGTTTAGACACTAGTTTTTGATATTATGTTTGATATTGACATTATAATCATAGTTTAAATACATTTTTATTCAGTTCTTTATAAAGTAGGTGCAAATAAAATATGTAAATACAAAATAAATATTTTAAAAATAATCCTGATTTTGCAAATTTTTAAATCGTTTAATCTCGAAGAGTAGCAGCTAGTTGCGCAAGTTTACTATGTGTAACGATAGTAGACTAGACAGGGATTAAGAAAAAAAAGGTTTGAAGGCGGGATCAAACAGGGCTTAGCTACAATTTAACATTTTTTGATGCGTTTCATACAAAAAAAACGATGATTATTTTTTTCTGTCCAAACTACAACCTTTAGGCAAAAAATGTACATGACAACAATTATTTGGGTTGATGTCCTCTACTCATTTCCATAAAGAAAAAACTGGTAACGAACACTTTGACCCTAAGTCCCTCAAATCCGATTTGAGACCACCGTGCGGCGGACACTCGCACGGATATTCTGTGAAAGGGCTCCTTTACTTTTTGTGAACATACGCCGACTAGGCTAGCATCCTAGCTGACCCTTTATGGAATCTTGGCTGTGCGGTGCAGTGTATTTGAGCGGAGAAATAGTAACTCGTTTTTCAACTGCCGATGTGCAATAAATATTCTAAGGAATGTGAGAAAAGAAATTTATCTTAAAACAGTTAAACAAAAATATTTACTGTCCAGCTGAATTATCGTGAATGCGATTATATTCACTGTCATCTCAGAATAGCCTGTTTCAGAAATTGGCTTTTAAGGATTACCTTCAAGTAACAACGTATTTAAGGTTTAAAGGCAATAAATTTTTAAACAATTAAGTAAGAGGTACATATCAACATGAGGGTGAATAACCAACGTTCTATTTATAACCAACAAGGTTTTTATCAGCGTTCCCCAGAATGTGTTGAATTTTTGTTGTTTTGCTCCGTGTCATCATTAGGCGAATTAATACGAATATCGTAATAGCTGTTAAGTTAAATTGACCGCGAAATATAAACGCACGCCGCGTCCACTTTGAAACATTTGCGTTCAAAAATAAACGAGCGTTACAAAAATTACCTGAGATTTATGTGAAAAATAAGTATGTAGTATTGTTATAAAACAACCATTCACCATAATAATAAAATGCATGAACGAATTATAAACCGTAACCGACGAGGACGGAGGCAGAGGTGTGAAAAATATGACTATGTTATTTATTGCTATGTTTTATTACTTTATCATATTGTTAGCACACACATTAACAATTAACTACATCTATTTTGGTCTAACGCGCTTATCTGATGTCAAGTGAATACCAAGACAGTATCAGAAAAGAATGCTCGAGAGTTATGAAGAATTTGATATTTTGATTTTGAGTATTATTGTGTGTTCATTATATTCAGCAGACGAAATACAACTTTTTTTTTAAATAAATGTACTCTGTGAGATGGTATTTTTACACTGCTTGTTGTTACTGCGGGAACAGGGCTAAACATTTGTATAAGTTACTATATAATTATTTTTATAAGTTAGATTATGGTTACTTACATAGTTAAGGGTGCATTCAATACAATGACTTCTCTGCTGCTAATTACCATCGGCATACGCTTGCAACATTTATATGTGCACGCTCGACCGTCAATACAATAGTAAATATTGTTACGTTGTTTGGGGTCTGCCTCTCGATGGGGGACTAAACATGGGATTGTTTAATTAGATGACGAGAGGGGGAGGGTCGGAATAAACTAATTAACCCTCCCTCGAGTCTCGCGTAGTAACTGTATATCCTGTAAGCAAGCTTATCAAACCGATCGTAAATAATATTTCTTAAAAACATATTTGCTTGGAAGAATAAATGGCTTTAATGCTTAGTAAATACTCTTTTTAAATACTAATATTATAAATGCGTATGTTTAGATGAATGTATGTTTGTTAGAATATATCTCTTTATATATATATTTATACTCGTTAAAAATTATACTCGTAATAATTTTTTATAAAGAACTTCGTCTGGAAGAACACGTAGGCACGTACTTATTAAGTTTTTTTTTTATTTCGTGTGAACGGAGTCGCGGGTGACAACTAAACAACGAACGAACTAATCAAACCAAAAAATACTTTTTCAATAGAAAGCTTACATAGCATCGAGCAACTAAAGCTATGTTTATTGTTAATCTATCCACCTAAACAAGCAATTGCAGCTAGGGCGCATTGTAAAATAAACGACTGTACAATCTTAAAATAGCAGTAGTGATTTTTTCCAATTCCATTGTCTCAATAAATTTTCTACCTCGACAGGATAAATAAAATGGTCGCTGCAGCTACCACATCCTTGGAAGCTGAGTGGAGCTCTTATTTCATTACACGTGCCGGCTACAATGACCTTACTCCACACCAATATTATTTAATAATAACTATACATAGTAATTTATATACTAGTAGATATTTCGTTACGGTAGTTTATTTCTTCAAAAATATTAGCTTCATGTACCAATCATCAAAAATATTAGTCTAATATTACCATGTGTGGATTTATAAACAAATGCCGTAATCAACCGGATATACGAGTAGATTATGACCTTGGCCTAAATGTGAAGATACATTACATGCTTAGCTAAATGATCTTTTCATAAGTCACTCCAAAGTATGCTGCTATTTTACTGAACATGTCCATGCTCGTATTTATCATTTTCACAATTTTTGTCAAAAAAATACGAAATTACAAACATATATTATCACTTAAAATACAAGCTTACTACCACTATATGGTTATCCACCGCTGCAACTGGCGTGGCGTGGATAGTCGTGAGGGTTTTCGCGGAAGATCAGCGCTGAGTGGTCCAGAGAGGAGCACTCAGCATACAAAGCTGAGGGAGGACCCTATCCGATCAGCATTGCAACGTTAATTATAAATATTTCTTTATTCTAATGTAATTGTGATTTAATTCTGTTTAATGTATTTATATTTATTTTGTAATATGTTAGTTTTTAATTACGTTGCAAAGGATTAAATGTTATTTTATTTTTATTTTTAACTAAGCTTGTTGCGCTAAATGTCTAATTCGCATATATAAAATTTATACATTCAACAAAACTGGACATTCTGTGATAATTTATGCATGCGATGGTTAAATTTACATTTCTTATCGTCAGACTGACCACACAATATGCCAATTTGGTACATGATAATTCTGACGTATTTTATGATAAAATATATTTTTTTATATCAATAATTAAATATACAATTTTATGCGGTTATAAAACAGAAGAGGGAATAATTTTATTGTGCAGAGCAAGCTACATATATAAATAACTAGCTTTTACCCGCGACTCCGTCCGCGCGAAATAAAAAAATAGAAAACGGGGTAAAAATTATCCTATGTCCGTTTCCTGGTTCTAAGCTACCTGCCCACCAATTTTCAGTCAAATCGATTCAGCCGTTCTTGATTTATAAATAGTGTAACTAACACGACTTTCTTTTATATATATAGATGTTAGACAACCATAGGTTCTCGTAGACATCTACATGAGTGGAGACAATAACTGAACATTTTAAACAAAAGTTTATACTGCAAAGCACATGTTAGATAATGTAACTAATTCTTACTAATTTAACAGTGGTAGACGCCAGCAACAACAACATCAGTTGCACGAATTGGCCGGCTTGCCCGGTGAAATACCACGACCACACAGAAGACAGGCGTGAAATGGAAGCAATTCCGCGTTTCGTCTGATGAGTGTGGTGCCGGAGGCCTAATTTTAGTCCTCTTTCCCTTCCCATCCTTTTCTTATAAGGAAAGGATGGGAAGGGGAGGTGGATTTGATGAAGGAGGAGATGCATAGGAAGGTTAAATATTCTCTTTTTGTGCGTCTCCTCTTTCGTCGATTGAGGGTAGGCAACACATCTGCAATTGCGGATGTCTATGGGCAGCGGTCGTTTCGCCATTTCGGCGAATTCATGTGGCCGCTTACTCGTTTGCCACCTTGTAATATAAAAAAAAAAATATATTATAAATGCAAAAGTTTAGACGGATGGATGCTTCGATGTTTGTTACAAGGTGTCACTGGAACAGCTCAACGGATCTTGATGAAATTTGACATTGTGTAGATTATAGTCTGGAAGAACACATAGGCTACTTACAATGTTTAATTCCGCGCACACAGAGTCGCGGGCGACAGCTAGTTGGGACAAAAAAATTCACCTTCAACTTCATAACCAATGTTAATTAAACTAATAATATTTAGCTTAAGGCCGACAACGTATCTGCATCCTCTGGTGTCGCGGATATCCATCGGCTGAAATTCTTTTATTACGAATGCAACTGCTAGCTTGCATATTTATATATAAAAAGGTACTTCACGTAATGTAGGTGGTATGTTTGCTCCCTTTGTTGTTTTAGCCACTGTAGACTCGAATTATTTATTACACCCTATCGTTATAATAGCGCCACTTGATGCAGTGTACGGTGCTTCAATTAATATTGTAGAAAAAACTACAATGATTTTTATTAAAGGACCCTCATGAATCCTGATCCCTGTCCACTCCTCGGGCCGTCGCTTTGATGTGGGATTGCTAAATGAGGTTACATCATGCCAGTAGCGAAATGCAGTGGGCTGCGCCCCCGACGTCGCGTGCTCTCTCGCCCGACCGAGCGCCGCCACCGCCGCCGCCTATCTGCTCATTCATAGAATTAACAAACAAACCCTACATTCCTTTGATGCTTCTATTCAGTGCTTGCTGGTTACTTAAATAAACATATTATTGCCATATGTAAATCAGACATTTTAAATTGTGAATATTATCCGCGTTGTAAATCAAGGAACCCGGAAATAATAATGATACAATACGGAGTGATATATTGTGGTCTTAAAATAATAATTCTGTGCAACATTTTTATTCTGCCGGTTTACTGCTTTTATGTCTTGCTTTAATTTGAAAACAATTGTTTTTATCTTTTTATCCTCTGCCATGTTTACTTCTATATATATAAAAGAAAGTCGTGTTAGTTACACTATTTATAACTCAAGAACGGCTGAATCGATTTGACTGAAAATTGGTGGGCAGGTAGCTTAGAACCAGGAAACGGACATAGGATAATTTTTACCCCGTTTTCTATTTTTTTTCCGCGCGGACGGAGTCGCGGGTAAAAGCTAGTTCTTTATAACGATCCTTCGTAGCCATCGTTACAATTACTCTTTTATACACATATATATCCGATATAGTGCAGTTGTCATAACACAATAATATGTAATGCAGAAATAAACTATGAGATTTATTCCAAGGCAACGGCTGCGCTCGTAGAATCAATCGGTCCGGGCGGGACGTGCGGGCCGCGCGGCGGCGGGCGGCGGGCGCGCATGCCACTCGCTGTCGTAATTTTAATTCATTCACAATTTCCTTCGGTTCGGTAATGTTTTGCCGTTCACGCATCACTGGACGGCAAGGTAATAAACAAGGCATAGACAAACACGGCTGCCGCCGCCGGTGACAATGTTCCAACATGCACAGAAATAATTCTCTATTGACCATTTTATAAATCTATCTATAGTTTTCACAACTTCCGATACGACTCAATAGTATTTTTTTTTTTTTAGATAATGCTAAATTGTTTCATCACGTATATACTTAATAAGAAAATAGTAGGAAACAAAATCGATGTTTCGTATTAATGTTATTTCAAGTAGGTCGGTTAAACTTACGGTTTGTTCTGTAATACAGATTCTGAAATGTTCAAGTGATTTGCTGCCATAAAATAAATCAAAATTAGCAAATTACGATAATAGTTGATAATTAGAGGCAAATCCAAACCGCAACAGTCCGAGCATAATGAGGAGGGACAGCGGATTATGTGATGAGCGAGCATAGGTCTGTAGTGGGCCGTGCGGGGTGACCGCTTCGGGCGTACCGGGTGCCATATTCGGTCAGTGCACAACGTTGTTTACCGACGCGGTATCGCGAGGCCGCGTGACGTAGCGTCTAGACGGCACCCCTCCCCCCGCCGTTGCCGCCAGCCCGCGCCCTCGCCCCGCGCGCCGCGTCCCGCTGTCCATGCACTCGCTCGAGCACCGGTTTATCTTTTAGAACGGTAACGCTGCAACATAAAGCCTTGTGTGCATTAGGATCGAGGCCCTACAGATGATGGCCGGGCGTATCGCCGATGGTGTCGTGTATGTTCGATGAGGAGATCACGCGCCATGGTGTGTGCCCGACGTAACAGCACGATAAGGCAGATTTCACGAGGCGCACACCTGATCTCCGAGATAAGCGGTTGACACTCATATAGGGCAATGATAAGAACGTGGTACAATTATTTTAATTGTAAACATTGAATGTCACTTACGTCTGATGAAATGGCTAAATATATCACCGACACCGACAGAGTGTTGGTATCAGCGTCGTTTACAATGCTACTTAATATTATCAATCGTAATAGTCTACAATCAAGGAAGACGTACATATTCTTTACACTGATAAAATTCATGGGTGTCAAGTGGCGGTAATTAATTCATTTTATAATATTTTTCTCTTTGTTGGCTAGTTCCTTCATAAAGTCTAGTCTAGCTTAATTATGAATCATATCACCTCCCTGGACCTTACTGATCCATCCTTGGGAGATAATTACGTTTATACTTGTATCTCTTCCTAATGTCATTGGCTACTTACATATCTGGGGACTCTTGTGCAATATGCTCAAAGAGGCTAACAATTTGTTTGAACCGTCTTGTATCTGTCAGACCATGTGGGCGATTATCCATACCATCGCTTCAATTCCTTCAGCTCCTCAGACACATCGATATCTTGTGTAATTAGTGTACTTTACTAAATTTACACTATTATATTTTGAGACGGTCAATGCATTCCTAAATCAGGTTTTCAGCTGAATCAAAAAGCCCTTCTTTATATTACTATCCTATATATGTACGAGTACATAAATAACATACAATAAGGTATCTTCATTGTCAAACATATTTTACTTAGAACAAGGTAGTCGTCAGCTTGTTTGCTTGTTGAGCCGTTTAAGAATCACTGTAAAAAGTTAAAATTTGAGCTTCGCTAAGGGGAAGGGAGAGGTGGTGCAGCTAGAAAATCGAAAAATTGTAAGATATATATATGAACTACTATAAAATACTAAGATGCCTACAATTCCTATGGAAACATAGGAACACAAAAACTACTTGTGAGTAGTTCATTAAAAAAAAAAATTGGACCACACGTTTGAAATAAAAAAATAATTTTTACTACTAGCCCTACCTAAATTTAGCCAAGATCATTGGCTGACGACGTCCTCGCGTCATTTGCGACATTCTAATTGATATTTTTTTAATAAAATTCAAAGAGCCTGTGTATGTATCCTTAATCTGTTGCTCACATAATTTTCCTCTTTTATCAATCAGTGTTGCAGAATTATATTACCAACATATTGGCAACTTGAGTATGTCCGACTCACTTCGTTGACGCAACCCGCCAGACAAAATTATGAGTCACGACGGCTTAAAATTGAATATGTTGATATACTATGCACGTCGATATGTTATCAAAGCAGAAGCTTCCTAGGAAATTGACTCACAAAGAGTATAAACTAAGAAAGAGATATGGAAGATAGAATTTATGTATAATTTTGAATACTACCGATTCTAAACTTCGTTAATTTATAATCATTTTAGGTCTGTTAAAAATAAAACAAAAAAACATTTTTCCTTTTTAGATAGACTGGGTGAAGCAGACGACTCTAACAGTTTACAATTTAAGTATCTGGTAGATAATTGTAAGCTATAGAATTGAACGCCATCTGTCTGGACATAACTGCGACTACTACTAACTGCATTGGCTGGCTAAAACTTTTGATTAGTCTCACTCAATCGAAGAATACAAAATCATCCTACAAAAATATAATTTTAGAATTTAGCCTGGGAACTTTCAAGTGTAGTTGATGCTAGAACTTTTGAATTAAAAAAAATTTGAATTACATAATGACAATTTTTGTTAATAATTATGACAATTAATTAATAAGATATCTGCTTTTTCAGTGTCATGCGATGTTACGTTAGTAAATAATTGCTGAATCATATTCATGTATAACATAAAAATTGCAAATTGTATTTTATCATCATTCACTGTACACTAACATTTATGAATCTGACACTATCTCAAATGACATCAACACTCTGTGATCTGTGTAAATTATATATTATACATATTACATAGATTGTATACATCTTACTTATATTATAAATGCGAATGTTTAGATGGATGGATGGATGTTTTTTTGAAGGTATCTCCGGAACGGCTCACCGGATCATGATGAAATTAGGCATAGATGTAGAACATAGTCTGGAAGAACACATAGGCTACTTATCAAGTTGTTTTTTTTTAATTCAGGAACAGTTAGTATTAAATAATAATGTAAAGTTGACTGGTAGAATTATAAAAATAGTAAATGCTTACGACTAAATTTGTAACTACTAACATCAGTCTAGTTGGCAAGAATAATGTTTTAAATGATTGGTATTTTTTTCCTATAGATGGGGCTTCCCCATAAATAATCCTATAAATAATATATAGTATGGTCTTTTGCTATCTCTCTATTATATTGTGGTAAGACGACCGACCCTTGTGAGCAAAATTTTATGTATCAATAATATTTAAGGCGATTTCTATCCATGCATTACTCAGTGATAGACATCATATTTTTAACGGTTCCGAGCAATGGAATATTTTGATAGAGCCAGTCGGTAGTGTAACACAAACCGTTTCATTATTCGTCGCCTCGCCGGTGATAATGATGAAGGTCATTTAGCGAGTGTGCATCCGTCTAGACCACAACTCGCGGCTAGTTGAACGCAGCGCTGTCCAACTGCAGGCCCGGTCAATTTCATTTTAAATTTATGTACAAAAGTAACGTACATTACTACGTATGGCGCAGAATAATTGAGGATAAAGGTACACATTCATGAAATAAAAAAAATATATAATATCTGTATTAATGTAAAAAATATATATACTAATGAATGTAATAAATATGCTTCTATCATTATCAGCCATCATAAAATGAGCCCAGACCGTTTTACGAACTAAAAATTCTAGTTTTTTAACACAAAGAACTTTCGAAGGGATTCATGAAAGTGTTAATTTTCCACATAATTTAATTAATCTTTAATAATTACAACATAATTTGATTAATGCAAGAAAAAGTATTATAACAATATTTAATGAGGTAATTCTAACGATTTATAATCTCGTATTAAAAAACTACAAGTTTAATTTACTATATTTATATAGCAACAAGGAATAAAAAATGTTGAGAAGCTCTGGTCTAACCCACCAGTCTAGCCGACTAACAACACAATGGCCCTGCAAATAATACATAGTCTGTTTGGGGTTCAGAGCTTGTGTCAGTTCATTATGAGTTCAAGGTTAGCGATTATAGCTGTCTCGTTGAATGCAGGGCCGCATTATTAATTTTAAGCAATAACACAAATCTAATATTACAGATGTATCAAAAAATACTTTGGCTACATTCTACATCGTGTTGCACCGTCACTATCGTTTCTAACTTCTGATAGAAGGGGTTTGCAGTGATTTTAAAAGGATACATTCAGTCAGTACGTCAGTCAAGGATAACTGCGTTTTTAAATCCGATTGGAACTAGAAACTAAGCGAATATTAATTATACTGTAGACTCCTCAGTTATAAAGGTAATCTCTAGGCGTAAGGGATCTTTGTGGTGTTCTCTGACACAATATTTTGGCCTGCATGTAGTGATATTGTTTACATGAACGGATTTTAGTCTAAAAGATGGCATATAGTAAATATTGGCGGTCTAATGATCATGGCCAGAGCTTAAAGTTTTGTCCTAACAATCTTTCATCTTTAAATAGTTATTTATTTTAGGTATGATTATTTCGTTTAAAATAGCTTTTTTTTTATTTATTCAACTCATAAATAGTGTTAGCGACAAACAGGCGGCCAGTCGTAAAAATGAAGCCAAAACATACCAGGTTTATAAATCCTGGCGCGCCGACCCCATGTGTGCGGGATAAGGCCAGGGAGATGATTATTGGTGGTTTAACGACACAATTATCTGGTGTGATGGCCAGCACTGACTTTTGATGGTCTGCGCAGAATTTTGCGTCTAGTGATAATAAATACAACTATGATAGTGATAGATTAGACAAGTGATAATAAACAAAATCTGTACAAAAACACTTTCCTCAAATAATCTTACTAATATTATAAATGCAAATATTTGGAAGAATGGATGTCTGTTTGAAGTTATCTCCGGAACGGCTCGACGGATTTTGATGATATTTAGTATAGATGTACAACATAGTCCGGAAGAACACATAGGCTACTAATAAAATTTTTTTTAGCTAAATGGGAGCTAATATGAGATAGAGTCATCATGATATTAATTAACAATGAAACCATTAAAATCTAGAACTGTTCGGCTACAGATTGGTGACTTAAAACATAACGCCTTAGAACGAGTTGACAGAGTTGAGATTTTAAATGCAACTTTCTCAATAAACAACTATACTAACATTGTACGAAACCTTGATTCGGGAAAAGAGTCACGCCAACTACTATTACTAAATGGTGACAGCGTGTGCCGATTACATACGGCGTCGGCCTCGTCGGCCTCGAGCCGCGAACAGGGAGATCGCCAGACGGCTACCGAAATTTGGGTTAGGCGCGTTTTTACGCGGCGCCCGCGCTGCAAGCGTGAGGTCGATGAGCCCGCGATCGCACCCGCCCCCCGCGTCGCGCAGCGCACCCGCCACCCCCGCCGACCAGTTACAGCACAAGGTGCAGCGCCCGCTGCCCCGCTGCCAACCCTACATACCTACCACCTGCCAGACACTAAGCGAGTATAACACATGAAGTCAACTCTACGTCTCGACTCGGCAAACGAACAGGAAACTGCACTCACCTTCTTTTTTATTTAAGTTAAGAAATCAACCGCATTCGTTTCGGATAAGAAAAGCAATGTTACAACGCCCCAATTGTTATTCGTGTTCGAAGGAAATTGTAAAAACGTTAAGATGCACAAAAACGACTCAAATCGAGTAATGATTTTTAAATCCAATATTTTTTATAATATTTCAATAAAATGTTTTTAAAATGGAAACCGTTTCTAGAATCTATAAATTTTTAACATAAATTGAACTACTAGGGATAAATGGTTCCACTCAGAGTCGCTCACGCGGCGCACCAATTAGCAGCACAAATCGTGATTCAAAATAAATTATGTCTAGCAATATCGAGTACCAGCCGCCTAATTGAAGCCTTCAGGATTTTGAAACGGCAAAATAAACTGCACTGCCTGCGGCCGCGGGTGCAACGACATCAGCTTACATAGCATTTTGTTACTAATTTGCAGCTCCAAATTGCTGATGTTTTTCTGCACCCACTTAGAAACTATTATATTTTTAAGGATCGAGATCTGTCTGCAGATAAGTAAAATAATGGATCGTCTGGGACGTGCCGTCCGCTGGCTTAGCGGCGCATACGCAATCGTTTGTTTACGTTCGCAATTCAATGCGCAAATAATTAAATTAAATTATTTAAGTATGCGACGCGACGCTTGTATCACTGTTGATAGCGTTTGTATTACAAACACATTGCTTACAGTTTCTTAAATAGGTAGGTCATTACGTAATACGTGTCTCAAAGATGTCATACCTCCAGATACCTACCGGGACCCAGTAGTAAAGCCGAACAATAGTCGTCGATTGGAAACTTCGTATTATATCGAAAATGCATATATCGCGAGCAGGGATCCGAATTAAAAATGTTTACAACGGTACTCACTAACTCCGATTCGAACTGTTGGTCTTTGAGGACCCCAAAGACATAAAAACTCGAATCATCGTATTCGATCTTTACTTATTTGTACATTTAGGTTATATATTTGTATAACTTATACCACTATACTTATATCACTAGCCACTTAATCTTTACAAAGAATAAAGATTGTTGTGTCTGGAATTTTTTTAACTCGTGAAAATTTCGTGAAATATTGATATAAATCACGAAAGAAAAACACAAAATGTGGTATTTTGTACATAAAACTGCACATGAAATAAACGAGTGCACTCATAGCACAGCTTTGAAAGGCTTAAAAAGCAGCGAGGCGAGGCGAGGCGAGCTGAAAGCGACGACTAGTGGATAGTGACTAGTGAACGGCTACAGCCTGCAGCCTCGGAGACAAGAAAACTTCATTATCGTTGCTCACTGAGGACGTTAGCTCCTCAGACGATTTCAATTCTATACGAATTCTTAAGTAAATACTAAGAAAACTATCAATTTTAAGCCAATTTCATTTAATACAACTCGCAAATATGTTAACATTCAGCCATCGTTATATAAAAACCGATTGTTGTGACAATAAATTGTCAACAGAATATGTAACAAACAATACAATACAAGTAAACAAGAATTAAGAGAAGTACCTACAATTTAATCGCAT